>NC_034009.1:11905178-12007687 GCF_000346465.2 Prunus persica
GAATTTTTCCAAGGTTTATGTGGAAGAAAATATATCAATGACTCATAGGAGTTGACTTTTCAATTTTCTGATTTATTTAAATTTATTTTGAATATTTTGATATAAAAATAATAAAATATTCTTACCACAACAACAAACCACGTCGGTGTTAATAAATTGTAGACGTTGTAAATTGTAATAGACTACTAAGTCGTTAAAATGACGTCGTTAAAATGAGAAACCATGGCGGCTATTTAACTATACGACGTAAAATATATATATCAACGACTTAACCGCTGTCGTTACATAAACGTCGTCGATGATACCCTGAACCCTTAAGAAATTGAAGATGTTGTAAACCATAAACGACTCAATTGTTCAAAGAACGTCGTCTAACTATATTTTTACGTCGTAATTGTTTAAAACACGAAACAACAAAATACGACGGTTTGTGACTTTATTAGGTCGTTGGAAAAGTATTACACGTCGGTTAAGCAATTTGTATGTTTGTTTTTTTTTTAATTTAAGAAAACCTCAACAAATTTTTACATTACATATTATAGAGAAAATTTGTACATTATACATAAATATCAAGTGTTCAATAATTGCCCTGTTTAATAATTTGGAAAACAAACTCTGCCCATTCATTCCGGACTTCATCAATGGCTTCTTGGGGGTATGAAGCTTCCTGGTTTCCCTTGGCATACTGCATAAACAATGACTATTAGGGTTTATAAATAAAAAGAAATTCAATCACAGACGACGATATTTTTCATAACCGACGTAGTATATCCATTCAACGACGTTAATTTTACACGACCGTCGTTGATAATACAAAAAACGACGTGAAATGTATGAAGGTAATTTCTTCTTACCTTATTCTCAAACCCCAAGGAAGGATCCATGATGATGTCCCTCATGAAGCGCATTACATAATACCCGCATTCGACATTGCTGGGTTGCTTTGGTGTGCCTGAGAGAGTTTTCCAAATTACATTTTTACGTCCTGCTCGGGCTATGTGGGTATTATATATTTTTAAAGCACTGTTCACGATGTTTTTGGCCTCTTCATCGACCACACGATTTCCTGGCAGAGGATCCAGAAAATAGACGGTTTCTCTCTTTGCTCTTACAATCAGCAAAATCCAATGACGGCTGCACAAAATTAATATAAAAACGACGGTTATTTACAAAAACGACGTATTATAGTATTTCACACGACGAAGTAAAGTAGCTAACGACGACATTATATATTTATCACGATGATAAATAAATACCGACGTGGTTAGTAGTTTCAAACGACTAAATAAAATAAAACACCGACGTGGTTAGTTTATAAGCTGTCATTTATTGAAAATCTTAAAAACAAAATCCTAAGGAGACTAACCCTGGATTGTAAGGCATCATGAAAATCTGTTCACCGTCTGTCTTCTGAAGTCGAGCTGCTACAAGTCGTGATCTTGCAGTTATTGTGCCAGAGTTGGCACTAACTGTAGCAGGGTCGATAAAGCCAACCATACTGCACATATTGGCTTTTTTCAAAACATCGTGTAAGTACCTAAACAAATAAAATAATATAAACAAGTCAGCACACAAAACACGACGGTTATGTATAAAAAAAACGACGTATTATAATATTTCAAACGACGTACTGAAATAGATGAGGACGTTATAATATATTTATCACGACGGTTGTTAGTTAAGACGACGTGGTTAGTTAGTTAAGACGACGCAATATATAAACCAACGAGTTATTATTTTAGAAGTACAAACCTCATATATACAGCCAATACAGTAGCTCCAATTTCTTCCATGCCTGCAAATTGTGTAATATCTTCAGGCAGGAGGAAGGTATCGCGCTCACCACCAAACACCTCCTTATCAATTGTAAATTGGACTGTCTTATCCTCAAGCAGGAGTGTCGTTTCCACAAAACGACAAAGGGTTTTTAAAGAAGATGGCGCCTCCATTTTTGAATAAGCACCAACTTCAATAACCTGTTTAAAGAAATAAAAAAAATGACGTGGTAATTCAATAAAGACGACGGTTTAAGGAATAAAACGTCGTTTTAAAAGTATTTAAACGACGGTGAAAAAATTGTCGTGGTAATTTAATAAAGACGACGGTTTTATGAATAAAGAGTCGTCTGAAACCATTTAAACGACGGTGAAAAAACCGTCGTTTAAATATTTTATTACGTCTTAAAAAAATTCCGCCGTCTAAGTTGTAAACAAATGACGGATTAAATAAAAATATCGACGTCTGAAATTTTGAAAAACAAATAAAAAAGTTATGTTAACATACCTTGTCGTCATGCTTTTCTTCATCTTCTTTCTCCTTTTCTTCTTCCTTCTCTTCATCTCTTTTTTCTTCTTCCTTCTCTTCATATCTTTTTTCTTCTTCCTTCTCTTCATCTCTCTTTTCTTCTTCCTTCTCTTCATCTGGCTGATGTTTCCCCATTTTGGCAGTATCATCCTCCAAATGTAGGGATCTCACATCACCTCCAGAGCAGCTAGCTTTGTCAGACATTGGATTTTTGGGGCTTTGGCTAATTCTTGGTTTAAGCATGCTTGGATCAAAATTGGGAATTAATTGGGAAAGCTGACTCAGGAAATGCTCCCTCTCAGCCTCTACCAATTGTTTTGTCCTAGCCTCCATCCTTAAGGCCTCTTCCCTTGCCTTAGCCTCCATCTTTTTAGTCTCTTCTTGAAGGAGAACTCTTAAACTCTCCTTCAAACGGTCGTCAAAGCTCACCCTCTGTGGTTTGGGCAAATTGAAATATTGCCTTGGGGAAACACCAGCACCAACTCCCCTCACCCTGCCTGGATGCTCGGGGCCCAAAGCCATGGTCAGCACATCATTGCTGCCATCTACTCTGACTTTGCCTTCCGAGACTTGTTTCTGCAATTCATCCTAAAACAAAGATAAACAAAAAAACACACGACGGTTATTTATGTACAAACGACGTATTATATAATTTCACACGACGCAATAACGTATAAACCGACGTTATTATAACTTATCACGACGGTAGTTATACCGACGTGGTTATTTATTTAAAACGACGAAATGAATAAACAACCGACGTCTTATGCTATAATTAAAGATAACAGAGTAGTGATTCCTATTTAGACCGTTAACGACGTTTTTAAAAAATTTTCGACGTGGTAATATCCTTCACACGACGCGAAAATGAACCACCGACGTCTTATGCTATAATTACAGAAAACATAGTAGTGATTCCTATTTAGACCTTTAACGACGTTTTTAAAAACTTTTCGACGTGGTAATATCATTCACACGACGAAAAATATAACATACAACGTAATAAGAATAATTCACAGTTTAATAAAAATTTAAAACAGAGTGAGTAGGCTTACAATTAATTTTGCCTTCTCTGCCACCTTTGGATCAGGGATGTTACCATGTTTGTCCTGTCTAGCTCTCTTCCATAAGGTAGATCGATCAATTTCTACCCCAGGCATGGTTTCCTCCAATTGATCCTCCAATCCAGCATATCCTTTTCGAGACAATCGATGATTGTACTCGAGTTTTTCCCTAATCTGTGAATGTTGAGAATGCACAGACTGAAAATCTTTGGATAGCCTTGAAGCTACAAAGGCATCCCATTGTGCTTTCTCTATGAATTTATATGTTTCAGGGGGTTGGCTTAATTTCTCCCTGTCATTGGTGTATGGAAGGATATAATGCCTCGTTAGTGTAGACTTGAAATCCTTCCATTTTTTGGCAGCAGAAGATAAAACAGAGGTCTTGCCCCCTTGGCCTACGACAAAAGCCATGTCAACTGCTTCCCAAATCTGCTCCTTTATATCCTTTGGGATTTGGGACCATTTCTTGTCCACAAGTGGGATCCTGGAGCGTGCCAAGACACCAATATACGACTGCATCTCAATATGTGCTTGGCCAACACCTTTCCCCCTTTTATTGTACTCAACAATTGGCCTCAGTTTCTGAAGCTTTCTCTTCACAACACGAGGCATTGTGCTCATACCTCGACCAGTCTTTGAATCATCAGAGATTGTTGTCTGGCTGGTTGGTTCTGTCTCAGCAGATGATGAAGCAAACTTCATCTTCTTCGAAGACTTCATCTCCTTCGAAGACTTGTCTTGGGGAGCTACCACTCCAAGCTTCTTGGAGCCAGAATCCTTAGTTTGTTGTTGAGAAACCATTTTAACAGACAAAACTGCAAGTGAAAATATTTCAGGAAAACATTAAGAACACAAACGACGGTATTAAAAAAATACGACGTATGATATGATTTTAGACGACGCAATGAAATAATCTCAGACGTAATAAATGTTTAAAACCATTATTTATATAACGTCGTGGTATATATGTTCACACGACGTCAATAGTAATACACCGTCGTGGTAAACTATTAATTATATAACGTCGTGGTATTTATGTTCATACGACGTCAATAGTAATACACCGTCGTGGTATTAACATTCACACGACGTAAAACAATAAGATATTTTGTCGTCTATATTAGATACCAACCCTAGTTTCTTTTTCTTTATATTTTATCAAATAAGGGAAAAACAAAAACCATTGTTCAGCGAAATCAAACCTGCAATTAAACAAGCATATAAAAAAAGACTATTATTTTAAAAACAACTTTGTCAATTTTCAGACGACGCTAGAACAACTGACGAACCGTCGTGGTCTACCGTCGTCTTATTTAGTTGATGTAGTTGTCTTCAAAGTTGGAAACTTTCTCTCTTTGTCTGTATATTTTATCAAACTTGGAAAGAAGTAAAATGATTTTGGCCAGAAAAAAGGTAAAAAGATTTTTCAAACAAAAAACGTATGAGCATGCAAAACAGTAACGAAAATAGTGAAAATGAAAGCTTACCTTTTGCGTGCAATGAAAGCAAGAGGAAGATGATCGATGTTTAAGTTCAGAGACGACGAAGAAGACGAGAGGAAGACGATGAGAAACTCTGACAATGCTCTGACAAGGAAAAAAGACGAAAAGGTTTCTCTGGGAGATTGAAATTTTTAATCGGGTTTGGAAACAGTGCATGTGTAAGTCGAAAAGTTGCTTACATATAAAACCATTTCAAAAAAATAATACGGCGGTTACATTTAACTACGTCGTTTTTAACTAAAACGACGCAATATTTTTCATTCGACGTGGAATCATTTCATTTAACGTCGTTAGGTTTAATATAACCGACGTGGATTTTAATTTTTAAATTATGAATAGAATTTTTTTTCCCGTGACCTTTCAGTTTATTTTTCAATTACAGTGCGTTATAAATAGAGTTTTTTTTCCGGAGGAAATTTAAAACGAAGGAAATTAATATTCTGCAATATGTAAAGTTTCTTTTTTGGATGACAGATTTAAATAAAATAAGAATATAAAAACAACAAATGTGTAAGTCAAGTAGACGAAAAGTTGCTTACATATAAAACTATTTCAAAAAAATAATATGGCGGTTACATATAACTACGACGTATAAATTACAAAATACGACGGTACATTTAACTTCGGACGTGGTAAATAAATACGACAGTAGTTTGTAGGTACCGTCGTAGTAAACTCAAAAATTAAAGTACATAAGTAATAACTCGCGTCATGGTATATTATTTAACACGTCGTTTTTATTAATTTACCGACGTGGATTTCTGTAATATACGTCGATCATACCGACGTTGATTTTACAATTTAAACGGCGGTTTTTTTGTAAGGACCGCCGTTGGTTTTAAAAATTTATTCTATAAATTTGTCGCTTTCATTCATTTTCGGTTTACATTTAAGGTTCCAAGTTCTTCCTCTCTCAGTCTCTCATGTCTCAAAGATAATAATTTGGATGTTTTCTCAAAGAGAAATTGAGCTTACTCGCATCAATATATGTCCACAAGAAGAAGCTTGTCAACTAGCCTTTCTCACTTCCTTTGATCAAGCCTGATAGGACACTTAGTGCTTCTGAATACTCCTTGCTTTCCATCAAAAGAGATGCAAGCCTGGCCTCCACTCGCTGTCGAAGGAAAGTTCGCTTCTCAGGGAAATCTGAAGATCAGATGTGCCTGATCCTCTGCTTGATTTTCTTGCCTAAGAAGATCCGTCGGATTTATTGTGATAGCCTCTTCCTTTATCCGTAGAGCTTCAGAAGAAGAAGATGGGTTTCAAGAATGCGATAAAGAATAGAAATGGCTTCAGATGGCCTCTAAAGCATGAGCAATTGAATCAGTAGTTTCTGGGAGATATGATGAAGACATTGTCAATGCTTTGAACTACACAAGTCCTGCAGAAAGATATGTTAAAGAAACTGAAACAACGGCGGTTTTCTGTTCTACCGTCGTCTTTTCTCGTCGTCTATATTAAGTTACGATGGCGGTAGATTTATAATTACCGACGTAGATTATTTTGTTAAACGTCGTTAAGTGTACTACAACCGACGTGGATTTTAATTTTAAATTATAAATGGAGTTTTTTTTCCCGTATTCTTTCAGTTTTAGTTTTCAATTCCAAAGCGTGATAAATAGATTTTTCTTTCCCGAGGAAATTTAAAATGAGGGAAATTAATGTTCTAGAATTTGTAAACTAACACGACGCAATATTTGCAAATCTGTGTCATCTGTTAAGATTATGATGTGGAACAGAGTTCCATCTGGTAAGATTTCGTAACCCTTGGGATCTCAGCAAAACTGATTATGTCGGCGGTGTTCTATATAAACCGTCGTGGTTATTTCAATTCTTGTCATTAAGTAGATCTACCGACGTAGGATAAGAAAATCAAAGAAAAAAATTGTTAACAAAAATTCTTATTAAGACGACCGTTAAAATTAAAGGTACGACGTATAAAATGAATAAATACGACGATAAATTTTATTGTACGATTTAAAGATAACGTAGTAGAACTATACGAGAATGACGTCGATATATTTATATTTTCCGTCGTTGTAAATTAATTTAATACGGCGATATTTTGTATTTTAAAGCCGTGGATTTGTTTGTAATTATACGGCGTCTTATACGAAAACCTCGTCGTGTTATTTTATGAGTAAAAACGGCAGTTTTTATTGAAATCGTCGTCTTTACTTTCTACGTCGGTCGATTCATAACTTCTGCCATTCTTTGTTGGCATTGATTTTACACTGAGGAAATCTGTTTCAAATAGACGTCGGTTGTTTAATTATGTACGTCGTTGTTTTTGAACAGCCATTTGAAACTCCATTTTTTAGTTGTCTAAGGTTGTATTACACGACGGTGTTTTTAGAACCGTCGTCTTTTTATAAACCACGACGGTTTTCACTGAGACCGTCGTTGTTTTCTGGTCGTCTTTTTCACTTTTTGTAGTAGTGATTCTCGGGGTAAGAATCTTTTGGAAGATTATTTTATCCCAACATTTTTGTACTCTGATGTTGATTTTCAAAGGCGATATAGAATGCAACCCCATTTGTTCAATAAAGTCATGCATGATATTTGCAATTATGATGCATACTTTGTCCAAAAGTGTGATACTGCTGGGGTTTTGGGACTTCTTCCGAAGCAAAAGCTTACAGCTGTTATACGAATGTTGGCGTATGGTTCATCTGCTGATCAGGTGGATGAGATTGCCCGGATGGGGAAGTCCACTACGTTGGAGGCCTTGGTAAGATTTTGTGATGCAGTTAAAAAAACTCTTTATACTCGGGACTACCTGTGAAGACCAACTCTCAGGGACCTCCAACAGCTATTACAGAAAGTCGAAGCTCGAGGATTTCCTGGAATGATCGGTAGCATCGACTGCATGCACTGGCAATGGAAGAATTGCCCAACTGCTTGGCAAGGAAACTACGTGAATCGGAATGGCCAAAAAAGTATCATCCTTGAAGCAGTTGCTGGATTTGATGCATGGGTTTGGCATGCCTTCTTCGGAGTTGCCGGATCCCAAAATGACCTCAACGTGCTGGGTCAATCCTCGGTCTTCAACGATATTTTGAGAGGCCAAGGCCCCAATATCACCTATCAAGTCAATAATACAGTCTACTAGATGGGGTATTATCTAGCTAACGACATCTACCCGATGTGGACCACATTTGTCAAATCTATTCTGAATCCCCAATCCCAGAAGCAAAAATTATTTGCTTCCTATCAAGAAGGATACAGGGAAGATGTCAAAAGGTGTTTTGACATCCTTCAAGCTTGGTGGTTGATTATTCGAGGTGTGGCCCGTATGCTTGATGAGAAGGTCCTCATAAGCATTATGATGACTTGCATCATCCTTTATAATATGATTGTGGATGATGAGTATGATTATGATGCTGTAGAGGTCTATAAACCGGATCCCATGAACATGGCCTTGACACGAATTTATGAAAGGCCCATGTGACCAAGTGAAGAACCGTTTGAGCCGAATCCGTTGGTTAGGGATGGCCGTTTCATGACCCGTATGATAGATCGATATACAGAGATGCAATCTTCGTATATTCATGAAAGGCGTCAACTTGACTTGATGGAGCATCTATGGGCGGTGAAAGGCAATGAAGATGAATGATGGAGCATAGATGCTTTGGTTAGGTTTTATTTAGTTATGGTTTGGTTGTGTTATTTTTTATTTATTATGGTTTGGTTGTGGGTTTTCCTTTTAATTATGTTTTGTTTGATGTATGGAATATGTTGAATAAAAAGGTATTTTCTTGAATGCTTTGTTTATTAAATAAAGAAAGCCAATACACGTCATTAAGAATTACTACTACTAAAATGAAATACATAATTACAACTACTTTAATAGAAAACATGAAAAATACAAAAGGTATGCCAACTAATTTAATGGTTTTGATCATTTAACCAATCCATGTTGCTAGACCCATCATCCTGGAAAAGTCTTCTTCTCATAACATCCCTTCGTTCTAGCTTCCATAATTTTTTTGTTTCAGGGGACATATGGCTTGTATCCATCACCAAGGTTTCCCGATCCGTCTTGTCCATCTCTTTTTTGCGCAAATACTCCCTTTCTTTTGCATATTCTGCTAGAATTGCCATCTCGTTATCTTGGCGTTTCTGCTCCATTTCAATTCTTATGGCGCTCTGCCTTGCGATTTCCTCCAAAAATTTTGATGTATTACTGCTCGAATTACCCCCTTTCTTTACCTTCGCAGCCTTCCGGCCAATAGGCCTCAGCTCCTTTTCGATGGGTGAATCTTGACTCATACGGGAATCGAGAGGCGAATCCGATGTCATTGAATCATGGAGTGGCGTCTCGTTTAACATAACGGCGGGACTGTGGGAATAATTATGAAGCGTTTGAAAATTTTCACCACCTCCCAACATTCATGATGGTTGAAACTTTTTTTGCCTTGCCCAATTGCACCAAACCACATCTATGCTTGAATCATCTATTTAAAAAAAAATTAATGAAAATGCAAGAAATATTTAAAATATATTGGATATGCAAGTAACAAAAAATAATAATGGAAATGCAATTAACCTTACAAATATATTGGAAGTGCAAGAAATATTCAGAAACAATTGGAAATGCAAGAAATATTTATGAAATATTGAAAATGCAATAAACATTAGGAAAATATATATATATTAGGACATTAAACTTAATAAAACGAAAATTACAAAATACTTACCTCGTTAGTAAGATTTTCCCCGCTTTTACGGTTGTCCATCGCTTTTGCCAAGGCATCTCTCCATTTTGCCAACTCTTTATTGAGAATTTTCCACCTACTAGACAATGCCATTTTGGTACGAGTAGACCCTGGAATTTTTTCACAAAATTTGGCATGAATTTTTTTCCACATATGAAAAAATTTCATCTCATTGCCTGACACGGGACAATGACAAATTTGGAGCCAAGCCTCACACAAGGAAACATCTTCAATGATGCTCCACGCCCCTCCGGTTTCGATAGAAGAGGCTATAAAGATAAG
This sequence comes from Prunus persica, assembly GCF_000346465.2. Taxonomy (NCBI): domain Eukaryota; kingdom Viridiplantae; phylum Streptophyta; class Magnoliopsida; order Rosales; family Rosaceae; genus Prunus; species Prunus persica. Next base: position 11,915,049 of record NC_034009.1, read on the forward strand.
AAATAAAAATACAATTTGAAAGAGAGGAAAATGATGAGTAAAGAGTGAATAATAGTAGAAGTAGAAGAAAATGTATGAGGATTGGTATTGAAAGTGAAGAGTATTGATAGGTATTAATAGAAGAAAAAAAATTCAGAATTTTTTGGTATTTTTTTTATAAAAAAATTAAATTTTTTTCATAATTTTATTGCCAAAAAAATGCCAGCCGTTGAATTGGAGGAGGAAAAGGAAATCAGAGCGCCCAGGCCTTGACACCTGTCTTCTACCTATTAAAGCTTGCGCAAAGCTGACATCAGCGCACGTGAGGTCCCCATTTAATTGATTTTTACATCTGTTCCTTTCCTATTTCTCAACCACTCAATTTTCAATTTTAGAATAAGCCTTTTTTTTATGCTTTTGCTGCATTTATATAACTTTTGCTTTTATATAGCTTTTACTTTTATATAGCTTAACCGATTTCCAGATTCAACAAAATAAGAAAGATAAAAACTATGTACATTAAGTTACTATATAGGTTAATATGAGGTTTTGTCCCTTCAACTATACCATAATTGTCAAAGTGATATATAAATTGTTTCTTTTATATAGCTTTTGCTGCATTTCTAAAGAATAATAGTAAATTAACAATTTATCGAGGGACATCGGTAAAGCTATATAAAAGTAATTAAAATTTTCAAATATACTTTTTTTTTTATTCTTCTATCTCATGGAATAATAAACCCTTGAAGATAAATTTTGATACTAGCCAACTTGAAAAGAATAATAATAGATAGAACTTACTGAAAATTCTTATTAACCATCTTGTCAAGAATATTCTTATCTGGATAAGATAAAATAGTTGAAATTGAAACACACCAACAAATTAAAAAGCAGGTTTTGTTTGTTTAGTGTATGGACTGCATGTGCATCTTGTGTTTGGGATTTAAAAATTGTTGTGGTTAATAAAAATTTATCACCTTAATTGTAATGTATTCAGAATGCCAAGAAGCTCAACTCAAATCCCCCATAAATATTGGGGCCAAATCTATTTGAGATTTCAGATAATCTAGTCTAAACTTAGCACGACATGATGATGATTTGAGAGAACTCAAATATCCCATAAACATTGGGATCAAATCTATTTGAGATCATTTCAAATGACTGCCTCTCTCGGATTTCATATGACAATCTAGTCTAAGCTTCAATCAAATCTAGTTAGTGCACAAGCAAAAGATTTTCTTGTTATTTTTTTTATAGATTTTTTTATCATCAAATATTGAATTTGAATTCATCCAAATTGGTGTGTGATTTCGTCCTCTGAGTTGAGCTTCCAGATAGAGCAGACCCACTTACAAGAATCTCAACCTCTCACCTCCCCCATATATTGGATCAGACGAATATATATGCAGCAATTAGTTGACTTTTCATTCTCATCTTTGGACTTTGGAGCCGTAATATATAAATATGTATATCTCTACCCGTGAGGATTGACCTTTAATCACTTTCACCATGGTTCTTAATTATGATTACGTACGAATCTACTTAAGAAATATAGATGCTTTCTTTTCATTTTCTCTAAGATGTTTGCCATGAGGCGAGAATAATATATAAGAGATTCATTTTTTATTGATGTAGGGTAATGTTGTTATAACACTTGTGTTTTCACACAATCCTTATATATTGTTAAATTATGAATTTGAACCAAACATTCAAATAAAAAACAAGACAAACCGTCTAACAAAAAAAGGAATTCGTGAATCTCACGACCGGTCTTTGTTTGTTTGTATAATACTGAATGGCATCACTAGTTATATGTATCTTTCAACAATTATTGAACCAAGATTAATAGGTATTGAGCATGACCAATGAGCTATGCAAAAGATTAAGATATATTAATAGATATATTAATAGATATATATAGAAGTGGTTATGAAAATCCCGACATCCCTCGCCAAAACCGTGTTTTGCTCTCTCTTTCTCTCTCTCATTGATCGTGGCTACGCGTTTCTGAGTTGTACTCAAGCTTGCACATCACCTGCTATAACGACAGCAGTGAGCTCAACACCCCAAAATTCTAAAAATACTTACAAGACTAGAAGACTACAAGAAACTGTTGCTCAAGCCCTAAAAACAAATACCACCGCCAGCAGACAACACGAAGACCAGACAAATGACCAAAGTTTCCAAGAAACTGCGCATTGAAAAAGAAGTAGAAACAAGTTGCCAAGAAGAACTAAAAGACTAGTGCAAGAGGGGTTTTAGATTTTTATTTTATTTTATTTTATTTTATTTTGAATAGGGTTTGATTAATTCAAGTTGACCAGGACAGCATTCTTGGCAGCTTTTCCATTTCTTTGTAGACGTACACTTGCAATTGTTTTTTGTTTGCATCTGAATCTTTATCTTAATTTGACCATAGGAACTTGCGGTTGGCATTGCATTTTCAATCGAAAAGTGCCCATTTCTTCGCATGTGCAATGCTTAGAAATTATTGGAAGAGTGTGCATGCATGGTTCACTAATAATTGTCTAGTACTTTAAAGGACAATGGATATGAAGACAATGGATATGATATTTTGTTTTTTTTTAGGCCTACCACTTAATCAAGAAAATGAAGAAAGAGAGAAAGACAATTGAAGATCATACGTGTTATAACTCAAGCCAAGTTCGACCAACTAACTGTTAGTTTACTCGTATATCTATCTTTTCGGTGTTTAAAGAGGTAAGCAACATTTAAGTAGTATGATTCAAGTGATCTTTCAAACACTCAAATCAAACATATATTGTGGTTCATTGTACTTGCAACTTGCAAGTTCAAACAAAACTTGTTGATTGATAAAGTGGACAGAAACAGTTAAATATGGAAGGCACCCAGAAGATTAATTGTGACAGCAATAGCATGTCTATGATAGAAATTACAACCTCCAGAATACCGCAGAGTGGACTGTCCTTTTTCATGTGTATCCGACTAGAAGACAACTAAAGATTCTAAAGAGTTGGCTTTTCTTTTGGTCGATTCTAAAGAGAGTTAGCTAGCTGTAACCTTTGCCTGTTCTCGCATATCATGTTATGCCATACCTTCTCAATCACAACGACAACGTTTGATGAAAAGTTTGATCTTTCTTTTGTCCTTGCTCAGTACGAATTAACGTATGAGTTGAATGGACGGTGCTAGGCTTCGTTAAAGACAATCGGAATTATTTCCCATTCCAATCAAACTTGATTTTTTTCCCCTCCTTTAGTAATCGATCAAGGATAACAAGACAGTGAAATGACAAGGAATACTTCTACTTTCACAACCCATCTTGTCTTGTGGCTAGCATCTTGTCTCATTTCACTTAATCGTGGACTTTCACCAAAGATATCGCTTGTTAAAAGTAGTTTGTACATAAAGAGAAGAAAAAAAGTCAATTATAGTCGTCTAGTTCGGAGCACTCAATAATAAGTAAAGATAAGCTTAAAATTACAAATTATTACACGCCTTCTATTTAACTATCAACTTAACTGAGATTTTGTAGCGTGGCACTTGGTAGGTCTTCAAGTTCAAATTAACTGAAGTTATAGGTCTTCGATTTGTAATTAACCCTAATAAGAGCATTTAAGTGGCCTGGCTAGGCTGGCTTTCTAGATATCCTCTTCTTTCCTACCAATAAGCTAAATACATTTGCCGCTCTCATATGAAAATCAATCCCTAAACTCTCCTTTAATAAAGTTGATTTTGACCCCTTAATGTAACGTTTCTTAGAAATGCCATGAAGCTTAAGAACACAAGATGTTTTTCTTTTTTATTTCCTTTCTTGTGTTCTCGAGTTGGTCCACATATTATATATACCTTTTAACATAAGAGGTGGTGGTGAGTGCTTGAGTGGGTATAAAGGGTACCCACATGATTATAAAATATATAGTTGGAACTTGGAATCATTTGGCATGAAAACGATAAGGGATCTTGGATAGACGACCCTACCAATTACAGCAGCTTTCCTTTTGGTCCCCTTAATTTCAAAGATTCCCATTGTAATTCAGCAACAGGTAAGTTCCAGAAATCTAATCACAGCCTATAGAAGCTAGCTGTTAAAAAATATTGTCAATTACAGCATATTCACTTCCATCAAATCCCTAGGCTTATGTCCCTCCCACGTTGCAGGTTATTTCACCTTTCGATGTTGTCCAAGAACGTGATTGATCTTTATTTGTACTTGAAATTTGATCAATGGAAAGGGCTCCCACGTTGATTATGTGTGAATCTTTTGACAAATTCTATATACATAAACAAATTCTATATACATAAACAGTTGTTTACGCAATATAACACATCAAGTTGAATTTAACTCAAAATTTAAAATCAACATATTTATTAGTGAATCGTTCTTCTTATTAAAACTTAATCTAATCTGATATTTCAAATTCAGTCTTCATATCGAAATACCTTTGGTTCCTTAATTTTTCATTCTTCATGTCAAACCTAATTCCATTCAATAAACTTTGATTATATTTCATCACTTTCCTTCTCAACTTTAGAATCGAAGCTAAATGCGCACACACATTTGGAAATTCCCAAATCCCCAATCTCATATATACCATAGCAAATTAGAAATATACAATTGAAAAAGAAAAGGAGAGAGATAGAAGGGAAGAGTTCATGTCAAAAAGACGTACGGCACACAATGAAAAAGGCCCCAAAAAAAAAAAACAACCACCTCTCTCTCTGCTGACTCATATACATTACACAAGAAATGGGGCCCAAAGCTTATTGGACGACTCTCACTCAAATATATGGATGCACCCCACAGTCTCTTTTTACTATACCATCAATTCTCATGATTGATTATTTATGATGGATGATTGATTTGCAGGCGCACCGCACAGCGCAGTACGGACGGACTCCACAGAAAGGTGAAGGGAAGAAGGCATAGCGAGAGCGTGCAAGCAGAGAACTTTTTCCGACTTTTTAAAGCAGCAGCCACCCAGCACGGATATCTAAAATGCTTCCAACTGTACGGCCACCCAATGTAAAAAGGCAAACTTAACCACCTGACAACGACCTCTCACCGTAACTGTATCTTTTCTTTTTGTTCTTTTTCTGATTTCTCTTTTGTTTGTTTGTTTGTTTTTTTTTTTTTTTTACCATAGAGTCACAGCCGATGATAAAGATGAGAACGAATTGAGAAAGAAAGAAAAATAAAAAAGCTGCAGCCTGCCACGTGGGGTCATGTCGAATGGAGCCAGAGCCTAATCCCTCCATCTAACGGGTTGCGGTGGCGACGGCGGGCATAGATGTGGCAAGAACGGTAGTGGTGGTAGTGGTGGTAGCGGTGGCAAGAGTGTCGGATGGAAGAATTGTGGGCATTGGGTCTACAAGGAAGTTACCAACCATCCTCTTGGCGGGTCTTGCCACGTGTTTTTCCCATGCTTGATCAGCCTCCACGCGGTGCTTTAAGAATACTTCTGTGGCGTCGAGGCGATGCATGTTCCAGTTTCGTCGGCTGCAGAGCCGACGAATCTTTTTCAATTGGCGGTGTGCCAAAATGCAAGTGTTTTCTTTAATTTTAGAAATAGCTGTTTGAAGAAGCCTCTCTTGCGTTTCCTCATCGTTGATACCACAAGCCTCGCTCCGCAAATACTCATCCAATTCAGGCATGCCTATAGCCTTCCTGATTCCGTGAGTATATTCTGCTTCAGCAGTGGAATCGAACATTCTCCTCACCTCATCCACCAAACCCGCCTTCACCATCCGATCCACTCTCTCCGATACAAAAGAGTTGAGCACCGGCAGCGCCACATCTACCCATATAAAGCAACACTCGTACTTCATTCTGAACTCGGGGTGGTCGTCCACCAGAGCTTCGATGTAGGAATTCGAGCCACCGGCGATGATGGGGAGCCTGTCGCGCTCCAAGATCGATTCGATAGCCAAGGATGCATGCTGCTTGAAATCATTGGCTGTGAAGTTGAAGTTTGGATCTATTTGTCCAAGCAAGTGATGAGGTATGCCTCTACACTCCTCTTCAGTGACTTTGTTGGTGACGATGTCCAAGCCCTTGTAGACTTGCATTTTGTCCGAGTTTATAATCTCAGCACGGTGAAAGGTTGCGAGGTCTATGGCAAGCCTGGACTTGCCAGTCCCGGTGGCTCCCATTACAAAAACAACCTTATCTTTTCGCCGGAAAAAAGGATCCATGTTGATGCTGGGCAAGCCAGGAGGGCCTTGGAAGCTCACCATAGGCTGTCCTTGCTTGCAGGCAGGCATGAAAATTCTCATTGTAATTAATAGAAACCTGCCGGGGTTGACCCAAAAACACAGGTAAGATTTCAATTCTGTGGAAAATTAATTTATACACAAAATTACACATGTAAGCAAAGCATGCCTCATCACATGATTTTTTGGACCACTGTACCTTTAGAAAAACGCGGCGACTTGTTGAAATAAAAATGGCCTGGCACTGGCAGGCACAAGAGCTTCTTGCTGTAGAGAAAGAGAGGAGAGAAAAACCAGAGACAGAGAGATGCTAGCTAGCAAAAAGTTAAAAATAATTGTGAGATGGGTTTTGTCTCTAGGTATATATGCAAAGCTAGCTGATCTCGTATTAGCTTCCTACTTCTCAAAATATTTACACCAGGCGGAAAAAGGAAAAAAAAAAAAAAAAAACTGTTTGGTTTGTGAGAAAATGATTTATGACGTCAGGTGGATTTGATTGTCTAGCTTGAAGTTTTTGTACCTGAATGATCACTGCCTGATCGCAAAAGAGATGAGAGCTTGGTATTTATGGTGGTGGGAAAAGGCTAAGGCCACCGAGGGTTGTGTATGATTGTGTTGTGATTTCAATGGATCGCAAGACACATGTATATTTTGTGGTGAAATATTTTGGGCATAGAATCAATGTTTTATAGTGTGAAGCTAAAGGTTAGGTCAAAGGACTAAACTGCTCTGTTTTAGTGTTTGAATATCCTTAAATTGGAAAAAAAATTATTATTATTATTATTATTATCTTATAGGGACCACAATGTTTTCTGGGTTTACATACACCAACAATTAACGGGGTCTCTTTTGCTAAGAGGGGGATGATGATCTGTTAATTTCATGAAAAGGGTAAGCTAGCTAGCTACCTAAGCTACGAAACGGCCATTTTAATGGGTTAAGGAGCTGCCTGTATATTAATTTAAATTTAAAACATATTTAATGTGAGTCAACTCAAAGTAGGAAGAGTGATGTGGTTCACAGTATGATTCTCTTTTTTTCCGAATAAAGCGACAATTTAATGCCATTTTTCATTGAGTTAGAGCCTATTAACGAGTATGATTCTCTCATACATGCACTATTTATTTACTCATGTAACTTTTCTTAATTTAGGTTTAGGTTGTCTTTATTCCCCATTAAAAAAAACTAAGAACACGTACGCATCACCAACGACGAAAATTTGGTGGGAATGGAATGGGATAGTTGTTTTAAAGAAAGAAGTGGGCAAAAAGAATTTCCTTTTTTTCATGGTTTTGATACCTAAATAAATAAACGTATATATATTTGGTGAAGGGACAAGATAGGTAAAGTTGTAGCCCATATGTTTCTGATAATTCACTCCTTATGCAAAGGCCGTTGAATTGATGCCTGGTAAATTATAATTATTCGTTCAAGAAACATTGATCGTTCCACAAATTCAAAGGAAAAAAAAAAGAGAAAGAGAGAGAAGAAGACGATAAATTATACGTCAAGATGAGCAAGAAAGTTGCTCAAGCTTAATCAAACCCAACAACTTCAGTTAATTTTCTTTTTGCTCATTTGATTAGGAATGGATATGAAGCATTTGGAAAACCAATGTAATTTGATTGGTCGGGTATTAGATTTTAGGAAACCGACCAAAAAAATAAATGCCTCCAATTACATTTTTTTTAAATAGAAAAAAAAAATTGCTACATATGTCACAAGTTTAGCGTTGCATGAGCTGTTATTTGGATTTTTAAAATTGTATTTTTTTTAACTTTTTATATACAAACAATAGGGTTTTCTGCAGTTTTCCCCCCTAACTATTTGCATATTGTCAATTAGCCCCTCAACAATTTTATCAATAAATTAAGGACTCCAATTGTTTAAAAATTACCAATTGAGGGCCTACCGTCAATTTTTTTAAATTCCATCCAAATTAAGGGTAAATTCATAATTTTATATATATATAAATTAAATTTTAAAAAAAAAAAAAAGTAAAGACCCATACAACCCCTATCCCCACCAACTCAGAACCCTCCAATCCCTCAACATCCCAACCTCCAAAGACCCAGCCCTTCCGCCACCTCCTCTCTCCGCCTCGTCAACTACTCTGACGACGTCCCTTTGTCCTCCACGACCCTCAAGTCCCTCTCCACCCTCCACTCTTTTCAGTTCTTCAACTGCCCAATAAAATGAAAAACAAAAAAGAAAAGAAAACTTGTTCTTTAGAGAGATGACAAACCCCAACCGGGTTTGTTCGAAGACAAAGGGGGAAGAAGATTAGGTAGGTGAAGTTTTTATTTTCTCTTTTTTAAATTTTTTTATAAAATTACAAATTTACTCTTAATTTGGACGGAAATTCGGATGGAATTTGAAAAAATTGACAATAGACCCTCAATCGGCAATTTTTAAACAATTGGAGTCCTCAATTTACCGAAAAATTTGTTAAGGGACAATATTGACAATAGGCAAATTATTCAAGGAGCAAAACTGCAGAAAACCCAAAAACAATATGATGTTTGCACCATGAAATTGATTGGAGTTAAAGTGATGTTGAACCAAAAAACCAAAAATATAAAATTCAATTGTCAATTGGAATTGGTTTGTATTGGGTAACGGTTGTGAAACATACAAACTGATCTAATTCAACTAGATTAAATATAGGCTTATTTATATCAATATCCCTGAAATTAAGGTCAAATCTAACTTTGTCTCTCTAAATATAATTTGGTGATCCACTTTGCCTCCTACCGTCAACTCCGTCCAAAAGTCTGTTAAATATGATGACATGGCAGAAGTGCTTTTGTAATTTCGTACACATGATTATTATTCACAATTGAAGGGTGATGTGGCAAGTGGAGCCCACCTCTACATAGATAAAAATATTATTAAAACTAAAAAATTAAGTAAAATAGTAATAAAATACCATTAAAAAAACTCTCTCCTTCTCTCCCCCGCCCTTCCCGACCTTACCAATGAGCCCCCCAGCCACCTCCTCTGCCTCGTTCAATCTAGGAAAGCCAATCATGTATGAGATCAAAACAATTATGGAGGCAACCATGAATCTCAGCGAACACTGCAGGATTGGAGGGTCTGTATACAGAGCCATAATCGATGGGCAGGTCTTAGCTGTAAAGAACACCAAGGAAGATGTCACAGAGGAACTAAATATTCTGCAGAAGGTAAATCATGCAAATCTGGTGAAACTAATGGGCATCTCGTCTGACCATTTGGAGGCCTTTGGTTTTCCCATGCCTCCCTTTGTCACACCACCTTCTTTAAAACTCATTTTCCCAAATCAACTCATTTTCCCAAATCAACAGTGAAATCAGAAAACCCCAACCCTCACCCACCCACCCTATCCTCAAAGATCAAATCCAACGGTGGTGGTGATACGATTGAGAGCACAACCATGGTGTAGGAGGCAAGGATGGGATGGGATAGGGGTGGCTTGAGGAAGGGAGGTTATGGCTGCTAGGAGAGGTTCGAGTAAAGAGAGAGAGACAGACGGAGGGAAAGATTTTTTTTTTTTTTTTTTTTTTTTAGTTCTAAATTTTTTAATGTTTTATTTTAATTTGTAAATTAGTTTTAATCATTAGAATATTTAATTATATTTTTATCTATGTGGAGGTGGGCTCCACTTGACATGTCACCCCTCAATTGGTGAATAATGAATCATGAGTAAAAATTACACAAACACCATTGCCACGTCATCATATTTAACAAATTTTTGAATAAAGTTGACGGCATGGGGCAAAGTAGGTCACCAAACCACAATCAAGCGGGATAAATAGACCAAACCACGATCAAGTGTTGTAAGACACAATACGAGTCAATTCCAATGAAGAAAAGTAAAGAAATTAAAATGGTTCAAAATTTCCAATAAAGCACACAAACAAGGAAAATTATGTTCAAATATCAAATATGGCATTAAAAAAGAAGAAGAAAGGTGTATTGTAATTTCTTTTTTTTACAAGCGATTGGGGAAGGGGGGTTTAGACATATATTCATTCGGTGTATGGGAGTTTCGAACCTTCTCTGCTCACATGATTGGAGGTGGAAGAGTTCAACCAACTGAGCTATACTCCACTGTCGTTTCTTGTTATTTTTAATTTTAGAATAAGTCTTCTATAAGGATATATTTTCCTAATATGATTTTTTTCTTTTTCTTTTCTTTTTTTTATATTTTACCAAAGTTAAGAAGAGGAGGGGTGAAATTTACACGCGAGTACCATGGGAGTTTAGAATTGTAATATATTCTTCTTGTCAGTTGAGTTTTAAGAATATCTTGCAACTTTCGGTTTCCTAGGCTTAATTTATGCATTTTCTATTTAAGCCAAGTTATGGAATTCCATTCATCAGCTTATTCATGCTTTTCAACAAAATTCGGAAACTTTTGTTTTTATTTTTTAGTGGATTCCAGTTCTTCTGTTAGGATTTGACGTTTGTGAATCATTTTTATCGCGTTTTCTTCAAAGAGAGAGAAATCCATGAGACATATATGGAAGGAGAAGAAGAAGAAAGATGAAGAAACTGTACAACTATTCCTAGTTTGTTTATATATATTTTTTCTTTTCACCAGCTGTGACATTATTGTTTATTTATATATATATATATATATATATATATATTTGTGTGTACGCGAAGCAGCATCTTTAGGAGTCATGAGGTGATGAAAAAGTAGGAGAATAATACTCATCATTTGGTGCAAAAGAAAAAGGAAAGAAGGGGATAGATCTTTTGGTGTAAAGGTTTCATTTCCTGGAATCTAAAAGCTGTGAATTTGATTGACCATTATTCCACAAGCGTAAAAAGAAGAAGAACAAAAAAATTATATATTAATTAAATAAATAAAGGCAACAATAAATCCTAGATAAAAAGAAAAACGGCAGAACATTTGTACTATATGCGAGTTATACATCAATATCATCAGTTTTGGTAGTCACTGGTTGAAATGCACTTTGATTGAGCGTTGCCTGTGTTGCCAATATATATATATATATATATATATATATATATATATATAGCTGGATCGACATAGGGTATATGCCCCCCTTTAGCTTTTAACTCATGCAACTCATCAAGTAAATATTATTCAATTGTAATAATCATAGATACACTTGTTCCTCATTTAGTACCTATTTTGGGTCCCTTTGCTTTTTTAGTGGAGCACCATACTGGTTTTTCTCTTCTTGGTGGAGTACATATATTGCCAAAATATATATGTCCCTTCAAGTCTTCAACAAGCATATAGTTTTTATATATATAGTAAAAGAAAATTTTCTCTTATTATAAATTGGTACGCTACATGTGTGTGCGACTGTTAATTAGAACCGTTGATTAGATGAATTGTTACTTTGAAAGGTACAATCTAAATTAACAACTAACAACATAACGTGTGAGACTGTTAATTAGAACCGTTGATTAGATGAACTATTACTTTGAAAGGTATAATCCAAATTAACAACTAACAATATAACGCAACTAAATATGTAATAATACAAAAGTATGAAGTATAATTCATATTTGTGTGTGAAAGAGAGTATATATATACAGATGTTCTCTTATGCGAACATCCGGGCGTTATTACAATGCAGACGTTATGTATTTTCTACTATCCCTCCATGCTTTCCTCCCTGTTTACAATGGCGCCCACACGACAATAACGTCCGTACGTTCATATAGAAGAATAACTGTATATACGGCTATAGAAATTGGCTTTGTGTACACGTGCTTCCACTTAATCTCTCGTGTTGTAGTAAAATCAAGAACTCCATTGTGTAAATCCAAAATATTAGCACTCAAACCAATAGGACATGATACAACATTAATAATGATTAGCAAGAGAATAATCAACATTATCTGAGGTACCAACTTGTTGCATAATCCAGTATTAAAGAATGTCAAAGTAATTGTCAAGGTAATTAATTAAGCTTCAATCCCGATGAGAATTGAAGGTTGATTGAGAGCATGAGAATTTGTACAAGCAAATATAGTTTTTTTTTTCTTCCTCATGATCGCTTGATCACTGATTCACTATGATGGGTTTAGTGTTCGTGGGATGCAAAGCTGCTTTAAAATAACAAATTCAAATGGTGGTGGCACTAAATCTATATATATAATGAGCACAAGATAAAAAGGACTTCACAATCATACTTTTTTCTCTAAGCCTAAAAACCTTTTGATGGTCTTCCATTTCTTCCAATATTCAAACTGATCAACATACAAAAGCTAATCATTAATTCCTCAACTTTACTCAGGCGTGGCTAATAGTTTACCCTTTTGCTTTCTATCAACAACTATCGCGATTTCAAACTTTGAATCTTTTGTTTATATTTTATGCATTGATATTGTGTTTATATCTCTAAAACTACGTTATTTTTTAGGCCGTTATAATTTTAATCTTGGCCGTAAGTAAGTAGTATATCAACACCAAAAAAAAAGAAAAAGAATAAATTCTCGATGTGATTTCCTTGATCGTATTCGATAAAAATGACAGTTTGTTTGTCGCCCTCAAGTACCATATGTATTTGCATGTGCAATACAAATGACCATATCTTTCATTCTACATCCATCAAAAGACGATGTCACGTTGATTAATTGACTTTTGAGTTTGAGTATATAGTTTCTATATCTTTTGAGGAATCACGCTAGGTCTTGCACTCAAGAGATATGAAGAGACTCGGAAGCAATCATAAGCAAGTCAAAATATATAATGGCTTTACACAATACGACTTTATAATAGAATCCACATGACTTACATTATAATATCCTTAAAGGACCACCCCCCGTGCGCTGAAGCCCATGACCATGATTACTGATCTAGTAGTCTCGAGACTTTAAGAGGGCACACATATATGATATATTCATTTCCATGTCAAGTTACCAATTAATATATCTTAATATATCTTAATATAATCAAGGGTCGTTTCTTCCTTTGAGCCCACCTTCTTTTGACTCTAACTGACCACTACTTCCATTCAATTCAATGCACTAGTGATATACTAGTCCCTAACTCCAATCAATGATGTACACCCTCTCTTACGTGCAATTCCATTCTTCAAGTGGAAAGACATAATAAAGATGCATATATGGAATATGGGATTGGGAAGTCCTAAAATTATAGCTCTGATATCATGTTAAATAAGAGAAATGTTAACCGGCTTCTCTCAAAACAGAGTTTGTACGTGAAGTTGCTATCACCTTAACATTAATTCTTGAATCAAAACAATATATAAAGTGGCAGCAAGTCCGTGTAGTGATGACTCTCGAGCAAGATCATATAGAGATTCAAAGTTTATTATATGTATCATTGAGTTTCATTTGAAAATAATGAAAATCTTAAAAGTTGTACATGAAAACTCTTGAATGTGTAATAGTGAGCTCAGCTAAGAATTTCATACCTCATAATCATTTGCACTTTTTATTTCATAGCAATCATTGACAAATATGATTACGGAATTTGAACTTCACATTACACGGATCCATGGATCCATGATCCATGATATGATATCTAAGTAGTATAATTAAGGTGGTAATTATTAGATAAGTAGTTGAGTGGGACTTGCTCCCAACTTGACTTGAGCTCCAAAACCAAAACCATATATTTAAAGCAACTCGATCATATTAACTGTGCCAAGTGATCTCCATCCACAAATATTGGTGGGTTGAATTTCAAGGCCAATCTTTGAATCTATTTATATGATCTATATACACCAGTTATCCATATGATCATATGGCAGCACAAATCTTGACAAAATATGGCTACAATTTAGTTTCAAAATTACATAATTACGCTTGCCATTTTGGTGGGAAAAACTTTTGAGGCCTTCTTTAGTAGGAGAACTTCTTAAGGTGTCATAGTCAATATTATATCTTATGTATATATTTGTCAAAACCAGGTTGGGAAAAAATGGGTTGACAAGATTGAAGCAATTAGTTATGTGATGTCCAACATTAAACGATTTGACCTTTGTGTATGCATCACTACTAGTGTGGATTTTGGTTTTGTTCTTAATCTTATTGGTGGCCTTGTGCATAGCCTCTACATAACCGGTTTCTCTTCGGTGCTTCGATGCATTAAGTGCGAATGCGAACATTAGTAAATATTTAGAGTGCCAAAGGGAGCGCTCTTGGAGGATGAACAAGAAAGTAAAAACCCACAAGACTATTGCTTATATTTTCTATTGAGAAAAACATGGTAGAAAAACTTGATTATTCAAAGTGAAGTCATACTTTTGCATCGAAAAAGTCAAAACGGGTGATATTTAAGTGATGTTTTGATGTATTTTATAAAGTTATTACATGGATTACAGTTTGTTTGTTTCTTTTTAGGTTACAATTGTGAGGCATGAGTGTGGTTGAAAATGTTAGGTCTAACCTGCCTAAGCTAACTTGTCCACTGAACAAAGATGCTATACTTGTTGGTTGGCATAGAACAGGCAGGTAAAAGTCAATTTTTGTTTTTTGGGGATTGCTGTAAGAAGTAATTTATGAATGTGCGTTGAAATCTGGTTTTTGAAATAATTTCGATTGACTGGAATCAGTCTCCCTCAAGTGAAGTTGGGTTTTGATATTGATTTTGTGCTGCACCCTGTTTTCCACTCTAGTGGACAATGGAATCTTCCCATTTTTTGCAATATCTATCTGACTGACTGTGCATTTGCAGGCATGAATTCATCCAGTCGATCAGGTAGTGCGCCCATCTCTTTACCCTCGAATTTAGTTTAAGATATCATTTTGTCAAATAAATAATCAAATTGATCAGCTTTCATTTTATACATACATGTTGCCAGCTTCCAATCTTGGGCCACAATGTAGAGTATAAAAGTCCAATGCAACTAATGGGTAAGGATAAGTAAGCCGGAATTGTAAAATGGGTGAAATTTTAAGGTGTAACCATCAATATTATCACGTTATGCTATAATATGAGTAGATTGATAATACTACGTGACGATGTGATTATCACGCTAAAGAATTACTCATAAAAAGAGTAACCAATTTTTCAATACTTTGAATAAGACTGGTTATATTGGTACTTTAACCCACATCTATGCATAAATGGGTGAGGGCGGAGTTCGTCCGGTAGGTGAGGCTTCGGCCTTTATTAAAGACCGAGGACCTTGCCGATCTCCACACTGGAAGCTGCCCTTTATGTTTATTGATTATTTTACAATTCCTTAAATTTTAAATACATTATAAATAAAAGAAAACTAATTCTTAAGATTGGGGTTTTGTGATACTTCCAATTTGATTGGGTGTAGTGAGCAAATAAGGTATTTTCAAAATTGTGAGTAATTGATCACACCAGACACCCAGACCCAAAGCATCAAAAACAAATAGTTGGGCCAACTTCAATTCAATCTAACATAGGGCTTCCCAAACCCATGTGGCATCTTCAGGCCGAACCGAACAAAGAAATAACAACAAAAAATTTCTTTCCATGGCCATGTCAACAAAGACAGTAATTATAGAGAGAGACGCAGAGACCAGGGCACAAAATTGCTTTTTTGATTTTATTAATTCTAATATCACAAATTACTTTAATTTTTATGATGTCAATTTTAATTTGGGATAAAAGTAATATATTTTCGTAAAATTTATTTTTAGGTATAATATTTTTTTTAATATATTGGTTATTGGTCTAGTTTTAGTAAAAGAGTTTGATTATTGTATTTTTGTTTTCTTAAGTTATGTAGTAATTTATATTATTGTTTAATAGAAGACTCTTTATTCATCACTTTTGACACCAAAAAAACATGTAACAAAAAGATTTAAAGGACTTTTTTAAAAGACCCGGCCCCGGCCAAGCCCTTTGAAACCTCAGCCCGACCTAAAAAAACACGTAAAGCTTGACTGGAACCCAATATTGTAACCTTGACCATCTCTCTCTCTCTCTCTCTCTCTCTCTCACAAGTTTGATGCAGTTTGCAAATTATCACATTTCTTACCAAATCATCACCTGATATTTTCGTTCACACCCAATAAATAAATAATTGTAAAAATGGCATTGAAGCGGATCTTCTAACATGAATCTCTCGTGGTCCTCGTCTGCTTCTTCGACTGGTTCTCAATCCTCTTCTGTTTTGGAGAATTAGTTTGGGCTTTTATCCATCATGAGATGGGGCCTTGTATATGTAATGTAATGTAATGCATGCAGTTGCCTTAAAATTGGGCCAACCTTTGCTCGCTTAGGCCATCCCCAATGAGGTATCTATTTGGGGCTCAATCACCATACAGCTCTCATATATGCAACCCAAGGGCAAAAAGGCATCCCCAATGGGATAGATTTTGGCTCTAAATCAATGCTAAAGACCTGTTGGAGCTATCCTCAAATGTGTGGACTCGGATGCAGCCCCTTGAGATGATTCACTTTTTTCTCTCCTGCATAAAACATGAATAAAAAACTTGATTCTTGTACTCTTTCTACTTTTTTTATAAATACATAGCTAGTTTTTTTCTTCACTCTGATCTCTTTATTTTTTATTTTTTATAAATCTTGTCCAAATTTTTTTTTTTGATTTTTTTTGAAATGTTCACACACAAAAAACTAACATAACATAAACATACATTAAAACAAAATAAGTTTTTTAAAAGACATGTAAATCAAATTTCATCATTAAAAAGAATAGATATAGAGCCTTCCATTATAGAAGAGATAACTTTAAAGCCCTAAAGATTTCATCGGAGCTCTACATAGGACTCTATCAACCTCTTTTAGAGCCCCAATCATTGGGAATGGCCTTAGGGCATCCCAAATCATAGTCTCTAAATGGGGCTACAAAAATGGTGGATAGAGCCTCATTTAGAGCTCCAATGAAATATTCTGGGCTCTAAAGGTATCTTTCTCACGATGGGGGGCTTTATATTTGGATTTTTATGATGTACTTTGATTTATTCTATGTTGTTTGTTAACTTATTTTCTGTTCATGTATTTTATATGATGTTAGTTTTTGTTTTTTTGTTTTTTCATTTATGATCATTTTAACAACAAAATAATCAAATTAAGACTATATTCCGGAACAACAAACACACATATCATTAAGACGTTGAACATAAAATGAGTACAAACGACTTAAATAAAAACAACATTAAACTAAAGAAAACAACCTTTGATTTATATATTTTTTAAATAATTTTTTCATAAGGATGTTGAGAGATTACCAAAAATAATAAATAAAAAAAACCAACAATTATTAAATAATTTTATGAAATTAAGTAGAATTAAATAAATGTGGTGAATGATATTGGTGGTGTGAAAAACTTAAAGTACGTGTGTTTTATAGGGAACATTGAATTGCACAATAATAATAATAAAAAGTGTTGAATAATGCTTGAGCAGCTAGAGCATCTTCAATGATGAGGGTGAGTACTCATTTTCAAAAACCAATTGGTGTGTTGGATGGCCAAAAGTTGGTTGAATGCATGTGCTGATGGGCGAGTAGATGGAGCAGCTGCGTTGAGGAGAGTGAAGTAGCTTCTTGTGTCACTCACGTGGGCTCAACTTTTTTCTTCCGCATGGGGCCTGCTCGGGCTATAGGGGCACTGCAGCTCCTCCCTACCTACAAAAACTAAATACTCATTCCCTCCCAATATTTTGCTAAAAAAACCAACCACCATGGCGGTACTGCATCTTCCCATACAAAAAACTGCCATTATCGCAATCCAAATTGAGCCAATGCATGAGCAACACCATCGCCTTGTCTTGGTTAGTAGTAGACAAGAGACAATTGCCAATTTGCCACCAATCACGTCACTGACTGATCACACTATAAACTATTTAAGTTAATGAAAAGCGATTTCTACCCAAATAAAAGAAAAAAAGCTTGTTTTGAGAAAGAAAAGGAAATTCAATGGGATCCATCACAGCTCTAAATCAATCAGCACCATTCAATAATAATAACATTTTTTTCACCACCTTAACTCAAAAAATGTATCATTATTTTTTTTTTAATACTTGAAATATAACTATAATTTCATGTTTGTGGTGGGTCATTGGACCCATATAAAAATAATGTTATGCTCCTTCCTTGGTGGTGACTTTTGTTTAACGTTTAGATAGATTGCACGTTCAATTGAGGCAGCAAGAGTGCCTCCAAAGTCACGTCGTTAAAAATCGATCAAGATAACAAGACACAGAAATGACAATGATGCCACAGAAGGATTCACTCCCAATCCCAAAGAAGAAAAAAGAAAAAAAGCTTAAAACCCACAACAAAAACAAAACAAAACAAAACATGCAACCTGCCACGTGGTATCATGTCAAATGGAGATTGTAGGTATGTGGGCCAGGGACCACTGCGCACTTCATCTATGTAGGAGCTTGGTTCTTGCCACGAGTTTTTCCCATGCTTGATCGGCCTCCACGTGGTGCTTGAAGAAAATTTGTGTAGCATCGATCGAGGCGGTGCATGTTCCAGTTTCGTCGGCTGTGCAGGCGACGGATCTTTTGCAATTGGCAAGCGCTTTCTTTAATTTTAGAAGTAGCCGCTCGGGTTTCGTCAGCTTCAGTTCTCCTGACCTCATCCAGCAAACCCACCGTCCGATCGATGTAGGAATTCGAACCACCGGCGATGAAGATCGATTCGATGTGCTTGAAATCATTGGCCGTGAAGTTTGAGCTTGGATCGATTTCGCGTAGCAAGTGGTGAGGTATGCCTCTACACTCCTCCTCAGTGACTTTGTCCAGGCCTCTGTAGACTTGCAGTTTGTCAGAGTTTATAATCTCAGCAGGGAAACAGGCTGCGAGGTCTATGGAAAGCCTGGACTTGCCAGTCCCGGTGGCTCCCATTACAAAGATAACCTTATCTTTTCGCCGGAAAAATGGATCCATGTTGATGCTGTTCAGGTTGACCCGAGAAGAAAAAGAAAAGATAAAAACACATGTAAGATTTCAATTTTGCAGAAAATTACACATTTAAGCAAAGCATGCCTCATCACAAGAAAACATGATTGTTTGGACCACTTTACCTTTAATAACAAACTTGTTTCTGTAGAGAAAAACCAGAGAGAGAGAGATTGCCTGAGCGAGAGGGAGGAGCCTGGTATGGTATTTATGGAGGTGGGAAAAGGCTTTAAGGCAAAGCGAGGGTTGTATAGGCTTTTCTTGTGATTTCAATGGGTTGAAGGCGTCGTTAAGGATGAAACTCTTGCGAGTAATTGGACTTCGTAATCGATCACCAGACGGGCCAGACCCAAAGAGCCTTTTGGGCCAACTCGAACTTAAGGTTTCCAAACCCACGTGGCATCTTCAAGCCGTAAACAGCAACAATCTCTCTCCATTGCCACGTCAGCAACGACAGTAATCACACAGAGAGAGAGAGAGAGAGAGACGGAGAGGCCAGGGACCCTGAATCAAGTTTGATGCGGATTTGCAAATTATCACATTTCTTACCAAATCTTCACCTGATATTTTCATTCATACCCACTAAATAATTCAATTAAATAATAATAATAATGGCATTCAATCGGAGCTTCTGACATGAATCTCTCGTCGTCCTCGTCTGCTTCTTCGTCGTCTTCGACCGGTTCGTGGTTCTCCGGCGTGGTCCGCGGCCGGTCGGACCGGTCCGGGTCCGTCAAGATGGGCTCGGATTCTGTCTCCGGCGGTTCCGGCGACTTTTCTGGTTCCGTTGTACGGAAGAACCAGTTCCGAGGCGTGCTCTTCAAGTACGGCCCAAAGCCTATTCAGGTCTGTCAGTCTGCAATTTTTATGTTTCTTGTTTCCGGATTGTGCTGCATTTAATTCAAATTTTAGTGGGTCGTAGAGTTTTGAGAGCTCGATCTCTGTTTGGAAGTTGGAGTTTTTGAAAGAATTGGGGTGAGTGATGCCATTTTGTTATTGAAAACTGCCATTTTTAACTTCTAGGTAGTCTGAATTATGTTGAAGGGGTGCTTTTAAGATTTGAATTTGGTGGCTAAATATTTTTTGAGCAGTTTCCGATTACCGAGATTGGGATTTGAGGTGAAAGGCAGGAACTTTGGTGAAAAAGGTTAAGATGGGTTTGGTAACATGCAAAGTATATGTGAAGTAGTTCACTGGCGGCTATGAGAGATCGGCATTTCGAGAACGATAGTATTTTCAAAATTTCAATTGCCAGTCAAAAAACGCAATTTTATGCATTAGCTAGTCTGAATTGTGTTAGTCGGGGTGGCTTTTAGGTTTGAATGTGGTGAGTAAAATTAAAACTGCCAATTACTGAGATTAGGATTTGAGGTGAAAGGCTGGAACTTGGTTGAGAAGGTTAATTTAGGCTTTGGTAACTTGCAAATTATATGTGAAGTAGTTCAGTGGCTGGCAGCTATGAGCGAACAGCATTTCAAGAATGATAGGGTTTTCAAGATTTCAATTGTTTCGGTGATCTTGCTTACGGAAACAAAGAGGGGAAGTTACCTAGTCCTGCTGTTGGAAAGTTCAGTTGTGTCTACGCTGTAGACTGTACCTATTCTTTAATTCATACCTTTTGGTTTCAGTGGTTTGGTTTCGGTTGGGCACATTTTGTACAGTTAAATATAGAAACTAAATTTGAGTATAAAATGCTCATAGGATTAGGTCAATTGGATTTTAGGATTAAGGCTAACATTCAAACAAAGAAAAGTTACTCTCTTAGTATGGGCTTAATTCAACCAGACTATACTATGGCCATCTTTTCCCTTTTTTCAGTGCATGAGTTATTTAAGTGAAATTGTTCTGGAAAATCATCCATTTTGATTTAATTGCTGTTTGATATTGTTGTCTAGTGTAGTTCAGTCACTATGCTCACTTTTAGGACTCTATCCTCCATGCTTATGCGTTAATTTTCTTGATGACATGTTATGTTAATGATAATTATCCTTGCCATGCAGGTTGCGTTTAAAACAGGTGATTATAGACAACAAGTCATTTTTATTGGTGGACTGACTGATGGTTTTCTGGCAACAGAGTATGTTACATTGCTTGTGAACTTCTTTTCTTTTTGTAGTGACATTTTTTCTCCCATCCCAAATGTTTGTTTGTGTGACTAGATTACATCTTATGCATGATTTTCACTCAGAGTGATTTTCTTATTTTAATAAAGGGATATTCACTCTACAATGATGCTGGATACTTAAAGCAAATTTTAAAAATGTTTTATTCCTATTATATCTTTCTTTTATCTGGTGTACAGTTACTTGGAACCTCTTGCAATTGCTTTGGACAAGGAGAAATGGTCACTTGTTCAGCCACTCTTGTCATCTTCATACAGTGGATATGGCACTTCCAGCTTGCAACAAGTAACTTATTTTTAACCTGTCACATTCGTATTCTTTATAGGTCTTGATTAATCCACTGCTTCCTATGTTCTTATGTACAGTAGGGGAAACAATATATTCTTGTAAGTTGCAAGACAGTTAGGGTTCAGTTGTATTGTATCTATATTTGTTTAAGGATCCACAGTAACTGGTCTGGACCTTTTCTTCAAGATTTATGAGACTATTATTCATGTTTGATCTTTCTGTTTTAATTGGACTAAGTTGGGCTGAAATTGGGCTTTGATTACTTCTTTAAAATACACATATGCACATACATTTTATCGTTCTCTGGTTTTGGGGTTTGGGCATTGAGTTACAAAATATTGGTGCTTTTACTTATAAATACCATTGCCTTTTGTATTGAAGGATGCAATGGAACTTGATCAGCTGATCAGTCACTTTATAAACAAAGAAGATTCTGAGGGTGTGGTACTGCTTGGCCATAGTACTGGCTGTCAGGTTTGTGTTGATTGCATCTTAGACATGAACTTCTGAGGGTGTGATACCATTGCACTCATCATTATCACTTTTTGGGGCTTATAGTTACAATTCCATGTTTTTGGTTATGACTCTAGGATATTGTACATTACATGCGCACAAATGCTGCATGCTCCCGAGCGGTCCGTGCTGCCATTCTGCAGGTAGTACCCTTTCCATACTTTGAAGTTTTTAATTTATATTGATATGAAAATTTGAATGCGAATGAATTCAAGATGCTAAAGCACTTCATTCGTAATTAATGCGTTGAACATTATCATCTTGTCATTTGGGTGTAAAGTTGGCTTCCCTTCTTTCTGCACTTACTGGTTTATTCCATCAATTGATCGATTATAAGTTGTGGTTGATTGAAAATATGCTGGTAGAAAGTTTGCACTCAAAACTAAGATATTTTCATAAATAAATGTCTTTTCTAACTCGTAGTACGCGTACATCATGTTAAGCTATCTTTCATTTGATGTCTGATGATTGATGTGAAAGTTCTTCTTCTTGCTTACGGCGACATCTTTTACCCTTGTTGGCTATATGCACCTTTACTTGAATCTTTGGTGGTAATGCCAAGAAAAATGTTCAGGCTCCAGTCAGTGATCGGGAATACAGAGCAACTCTTCCCGAAACAGCTGCTATGATTGACTTGGCTTCAACCATGATTAGTGAAGGCCGTGGGTCGGAGTTATTGCCAAGTGAAGCAGATCCAGGAGCCCCGATAACTGCCTATCGGTGAGTATACACCCATATTATCATTGTCCGAAGTAATAAATATGAAATTGAATTATTTATTACCATTTTTTGGGATAATATTTATTTGGAAGGAATTGGTTTTAAAATGTAAAGAGGTGCACAAGAGGTTCAGCTGGTCCGGATCCGGCACTAGCCCGATCTAATTATATAGAGATGTACAATGTGTCTGTTGCACCATGACGCTAAGAAATTGTCTTGCTACTTAGCCACTGAGTTCCATATTGTCTTTCTTTGCTACTATTTTTCATTGTCTAAATAACGAATTGCCTTGCAGGTATCACTCTCTTTGTGCATACAACGGGGATGATGACTTGTTTAGTTCTGACCTTACTGACGACCAGCTGAGGTTGAGACTTGGGCACATGGCTAACACACCTTGCCAGGTCCTTATTTAATTTTCTTATTTGCAAGAAAATTTGTAATGTATCTTAATTTGATTTAAAGTAAAATTTTAGGCGAGATGTTAACAACTTGAGCAGAGGAAGTAAATAAAAGAATTTCAGAATAAGACTATTACTACATTTTCAGCCAGGCAAGTTCATAATAACACAACTCTTTTAGAGGGGAAAAAAGGAAAAAAAGATAGAAAACAGGAAGACAAAGGTATAAAAATATTGCTCAAGGATTCAACTCAGTAAAAATGGTCAATACATTATCAGCCTCTTGGTGACAAGCATGCGTTTTGTTTAACTTTTTTAAGAAGGATGTTGCTTTCTGGTTTAGTGAATGGCAACATCAATGAGTACAAATTAAGTCAGTTATATTTTTTCTGCAGGTTATGTATTCCATGGCTGATGAATATGTGCCAGACTATGTTGACAAGAAAGCATTGGTCCAAAGGTAAGATACCGAAACTATTTTGCTTATTTCACATAAATTTCATTTTGTTTAAGAAGAAACAAAAAATAATGCCTTTAAAACAGCATGCTAATCTCTTTTCCTGTGGTGCTTGCATGTGCACACTGGAGCTGTGCATGTGTAAGTGTATAATCTATGATGTGATTAAACAATTGTGTTGGTATTATGGATCTCATGCAGATTGTGTAAAGCAATGGGAGGTGCAGAGAAAGTTGAAATTGAATATGGTAATCACTCCCTTTCTAACAGAGTTGATGAAGCTGTCCATGCCATTATTGATTTTGTTAAGAGAGAGGGACCTAAAGGCTGGGATGATCCGTGGCATTAGTTTAGTGTGTTGCTCTATTTTCCTCCATTTTCAATTCTAAATTTTTTCGTTTTATTCCATTTCTTTAATTTTCTCAGCTTTCAGTCTTCATCTTCTTCTTCTATATAGAAAATTGCAAGTGAATTTCGATCTTATTTTGCTCACACCGTTGAGATTGTGTCGAACACCCTTCTTTTGTTAACTCATTGGGAAAGGAAATAGAAAAAAGAAAAGAAAATATTTTGCACCTTTTTCTGGGTTTAGCATTGTGGAATCAAACTGATGATTTTGAGTTTTGGTTTCTTGTTTGAACACTTGATCTTTTCTTCATATGAGATAGTTTATCATCATATTCGCCTCCCAGACTGGATATACATCAAACCAGAAAAGCTTCATTTACATCGACCATATTTTATCCATACACTTGAATTGAGGTCTCTGGATGCATTCAAATTGTCTGTCCTATCATGTGAACATAATCTTTTGGGATTTATCTTAAGATTGAATTTGGCTGCACCATCAAAGAACTTTCATTATTCGCATAAGACACTGCCAATAAAGCTGTTAACAGCAGTGCCTCGCATTATGACTTGTCTTTTAGCTCTGAATTTTGGTGATTCTCTGCCTCTGTAGGGCTGGTTTTAGCTTTATGTGGTAGGATTTTTGCTAAGGTGAGTCGCGACACGATTTCTAATTGTTATGTGATTTCTACTGGGATCAATCAATTGCGTGGACGATCGACTTTAACACGACTTAACTAATAATAATTAGTATACGGGAGGGTAGGACGATGGAAGGTGGAAATGGATTTTTCTGGTAGATGTTGGGTGGGGTTGGTACGAACCATTAGTGTGCTCACAACTTCTTCGAACAATGTCAAATTCCGCAACTTCTGAATTACTTTTGTTTTTTGTCTGGATAAGTTTGAAGAAAAGTAGAAAGAAAGATCACAACACTTTCACACTAAGACAAAGCTGTTCCTCTCTATCTTAGCGAAAGAAGCCATTTAGAGCTTCACACATTGCAACATCACTTTTAACCTTTTGCCATTTTCTTTGAAAATTTGGCTGCCAACCACTTTTATTTGTAATTTGATTAAACCAATCATTCTTCCTTCATGGTCCACAACTCCTTCACAAAGCTCACATCTGGATGGTCAAAATCAAAAGAGCCTTCTTCCCATTTTCTTTGCTTTTTCCCATACATCCATCCATATGGTTCATGGGGCTTTTATTTTATTAGTTGGCATTCTGATCTCATGTCCAGATTTAGGCAGACGAATTTCAACCACCTATGATTACGTGTTTATTGTCATATATTTATTTATTTGTCGATTTCTATAACATTCCAATTTCCAAATATATTATTATTCTAAATACATTTAATTTAATTAATTAATTAATATTTTTTAAATAGTAAATTCAGCTTTTGTTGTCTAATCCAAGTACCTTCATCCAAATGGAACGTATGAAGGTTTTTAAACTGTAATTATCTGTACTTTTATACGAAAGTTAAAGCGTGGAGGCTATCTACATGACGCATTTTGTTTTATATTTTTACAAATAAACCCATTTTAGTAAATGAATGTATGTTGACAGCACAAAAAGAATAAGAATACAACCCAAAATGCCAAGAGGAAAACTCTCCAAACTGAAAGGAACAAAAGCCAACCGAAAAAACGGCCACACAACAAAGGAACGAGCTGACCAACATCACCATCAAAATAACTAAAAAAACTCAAAAAATTAGCCAAATAAAAACACAAGCCAGGAGACAACAGCACCAAAATGCAAACAAGAACCCTAAAGACAAGCTGCTTAGCAGTTAAACGAAACCATCGAGGCACCCAAAGAGAGCCAAGCCAGAAAATCCAATACCAATAATATATATCAAGGCAGGAAGCTGTTTTCAGGAAAGCAAATGCAAACTGCAGAGAGGACAGGCTACATTTCAATCTGATATTCTTCTTGTTTATCATCATCACCACGATCTTCAGAACCACAGAGGGAGGAATCTGGGCCACATGATCAGGTGATTGATTAAGTTTTATTATTATTAATTCTCACGTACCTAGCTAGCTGCATGCATGTGTTAATTATTGGTAATTAGTGTGCCCTTCTTTCCCTACGTAAAAATATCAATTGTTGTTGCTTGCTCCAAGTGGGGGGGTTTCTGTTAGATGATATCGCAAATGTTCTTAATTAGTTTACTATTTTAAGTGGGGGGTTAAGTCAAATTTTCTATTTGCTAAAATAGGCCCTTGTAACTCAAACACCGTAGACGATAACCCACCAATAATGCAAATGAATAATACCTCTCATTGTACATTTAAGTTTGCACTAATGTAATAATGGCTTACAATCAAATTAGTTCAAATACTCCCCCCTTACCTCTTACAGGTCGGATAAGTGAATTTTTTTTAGGGGAATGCTAACAACCTTCTCTCTAACCTTCTTTTTTGGACTTTTTCCCTTTTTAGCTTGACATGTGTCATTCTCCTTACACTTAAAACAATGTCATTAATATATTATACATGTTAACTTTTGCTTTCCAACTTTACCCTTATTAAATGTATTCAATTCCAAAAAAAATTCACAACTTTCTTACCATCTTATTAGTTTTTTTTTAACGTCAATTATTTTTTTCAAGAAAATGTTTGATTTTTTCAAAAAAGAGGAAATATCTGTTTTTTTAAACACAAAGGACTTTTTTTTTTTTTTCTATCTAAACCCTTTGTGTTTAAAAAAAAATTTAAAACAAAAAACAAAAAACTTGACATTTCCTCTTAAACGCAGATATTTTCTTTAAAAATAATAATTGATATTATAAAAAAATTAATAAGATGGTTAGAAAGTTGTGAATTTTTTTTGGATAAATTGAATACATTTAATAATGGTAAACTTGGAAAGTAAAAGTTAGCTTGTATAATATATTAATGACATTGTTTTAAGTGTAAAAAAAATGACACATGTCAAGCAAAAAAGAGAGAACGTCCAAAGGAAAAGGTTAGAGAGAAGGTTGCTAGCATTCCTTTTTTTTTTTTTTTTAAAAATACCTACACCCTCCAATTATATATATTATACCTAATATCCTTCAATTATATATATATATAATATATATTCTAATAGGTACAATGCCACAGGAAAAAAAAAGTACGTGAATTAGATGATATTATGTAATTAATGTGATTATATATATATCCTTTAATTAATGTGATAATAGATATGCCACGACATAGTAACAATCACGTTATGCATCAACTGACTTCACAAACTTGTTTATATGTGACAGCTTACCTACCAACTCTAACAAACTCTAATAATCACTTTATTTCACTTCAAAATCGGCTATGGGTAGCGTTATCTACACTTATAAATAAGCTTTGTTTTTTTGTTTGTTTTCTCTTCTAATGATAATTTCATATTGTCTTTTGTTTCTTCAAATCTGAATACGTTCCGCCTCTTAATTGTTCTTTAGTTTGTATACATATCATCAAAGTTTATACTAAAATCATTGTTTAAGAACTTTTGATTAATTTCCAAAAACAAATACTGCTCGACTTCTTACAGATAATGAGTCATTCTTTACTACATGTAGATTATAAACCGACTCATATACTATAGTGACTTGTTCAAAAGAAAAAAAAATTAAATTTTTACATATATATCAAACTATAAATTATTTGTTGAAGAAAATACGTACTTCTTGAATCTAAGCGACCAAGTATTTTCCTTTTATAGTCATATAGTCACATATAGAGTTGTTCTTAAAACCTTACATCTATCTTATAATGGAAAAACAACAATTTAGTTATAAACAATTGATTTTTGTCAGTGTTTTGCCGTGTAAATCGGAGTTTTTTTTTTTAATCTTGCTTAATGGGTCGGTTTCTCGGGTTTGGCCTTTTTTGCGTCCGACAATCACTCAAACATCTACACGTGATTCCAGGTGGCACGACATCCCAAACCACCGTCACCATGCACAATCAATTTCATAAAATTGCATGACATAAATACCCCTTCCCCACCCACGCCGACGCCCCTACCCATTGGCCACCCTGTCGGTGATCCAATATCCCATCAACCTCACCTCCACTTCCTCCTAAATATCAGGGGCATTTTCGTCCACAAACATTATTTCCTAGTAGTAATCTTGCTCCTGGTAGGAGCACAACTCCCTCCTAAAATCTAATAAATATTTTTCTGCACTAATATTCAATATATTTTGATAACTATTTTTATTTCTTTTTTCCCCCAAGACAAGACTAATAAGTATATAAGTTTATTTTTTTTGACAGAGCTTTATAGTAAATTTATACAACTAGAAAGAAAATAAAGAGAGAGAGTCTCTCTCCTTTTTCTCTCATGAGGCTCAAGCCCTGTCCTTGAAGGCTTTGGATTCCAGAAACAGAGTATAAAAAAATTCATCTGACCAGAAAAAAAAAAAAAAAAAGAAAGAAGAAGAAGAAGAAGAAGAAGAGAGCTGCATTTTATAATTTGTCAGAGTGATTCTCTCTGCTTTCCAGAATTAAAGAAGCAGAAAAAAAAAAAAAAAAATCTCTAACATTGTACAACACACACAGAGACCAAGTAAGTATTGGTGTTTCTTTTTTGCTTTTTGGCTACTATTATTATATGCACTGCCTTGAAAAATGCGAGAAAAACATATTCCTTGTCGTCAAAGTTAACAGCTTTCTTGTAATCGAAAAAAGATAACAGCTTTTTAGCATTTGGGTTGGCTTTAGTTTATTGTTGTTGACGTTGTTTTTGTTGCTGTTGCTGTTGTGGGTTTTGCAGTCGTTGAGATGCCGGAGAAGGGACTGAGCTGGCCCTCATCACAGCCATGTTGTCTAAGTCCAAGGTCGGGTCCTTTGCTTCATTGGCGAGTTGGGGTTTTAACAGCTCTGGTTATTGTTGGAATGGTGGTCATTTGGAGCGTCGATGCAAGAACTATGCAGAGCTTCGTTGAAGCTACAAGGTCCCGCCAAGCTTACCTCGTCACAAAGGTTAGTGCTTTAACTAATCTCGCCCAAAACCATGAAAATGGGGAGCTTAGCTCCTTCCACATTGCGGCAAATCACACCAACAACCAAACCAAAGTGACCCAGTTCAAAACCCACTTTGATTCTCATGACCCAGTTAATCTTTCGCGTTCTGAGTCGCTTTCTGAGCCGAATTCAACTGGGGTTTCTGTAAAGTTGGATATAAATCAAACGCAACCTGTAGTTCCAGCTAATTTGAGTTGGGTTTCAGATGGGTTAGAGCCTAACGTCACAAAGAATCTTTTAGCTCGGTGGTTGGCTCCTGGAGGACAGCCTTGCAGAGCTTCTAAAACAGTGGAAATTGCAATTCCTGATTTGGATGGTAGGGATCTGATTGAGTTACCAGCTGGTGAAATCTATGAATTTGGTTTTCGAGCACTGAGTGATGACAAGAAGCCTCGCTGCTTAGGTGGGGATTACTTTGAGACTGATCTTTCTGGGGACTCATGGAAATCTAGGCCTGTTGTGAAGGATTTTGGCAATGGATCTTATTCTGTCTCGCTTCAAATTCATCCGGACTTTGTGGGGTTATACAATCTTACTATTATTCTCCTTTTTAGGCATTTTGAGGGTCTAAAATTATCACCACACCGGTTTGTGTATGATCGAGAGCTTCGAAAGATACCAATCAGGTTTACCAAAGGCTCCGCTAAATTGCCAGAGCTACATACTTGCAAAGAGTCCGATTTTGGAAGAGATATTTGGACTGGAAGGTGGACTAGGCATGCCAAGAATGATGCTTGTGAAATTAGTGATGATGGTCGGTACCGGTGCCTAGCCCCAAATTTTCCTTGCCCAAGTCCATGGTGCAATGGTTCATTGGGTTTGTTGGAGAGTAATGGTTGGGTTTACTCCGCACACTGTTCTTTTAGGTTGTTTTCAGCTGATGCTGCTTGGAATTGCTTGAAGAACCGGTGGATTTTCTTCTGGGGTGATTCCAACCACGTTGACTCGATACGAAACATTCTCAATTTTATCTTGGATCGGCCTGATATACCTGCAGTTCCTAGACGGTTTGATATGAATTTTACAAACCCAAAAGACCCTTCACAGACAGTTCGAATTACAAACATTTTCAATGGTCATTGGAATGAAACACAGAATTACCAAGGTTTGAATTCTTTGCAAAATGAAGGATTTAGGAATTTGATAAAGAATTACTTCTCAGAGGACACAGTTCCAGATACTGTAGTCATGAACTCTGGATTACACGATGGGGTAAAATGGTCTAACATAAGATCATTCATTAATGGGGCAAGCTATGCAGCATCATTTTGGGTGGAAGTTATGGAGTCAATAAGGCAGAGAGGATTGGCAGTTCCAAGAGTCATTTATCGTACCACAGTAGCTACTGGCGGGTATGCACGAGCTCTGGCATTCAATCCTAGTAAGATGGAGGCATTCAATTGGGTATTGTTAGATAAATTGAAGGAAGCTGGGATCCTTTCTGGTGTAATTGACAATTTCGATATGACCTTCCCGTGGCATTTCGATAACCGGTGCAATGATGGGGTACACTATGGCCGACTTCCTGCAAAGATGAAGTGGAGAGATGGCATGATCGGGCACCATTATTTTGTAGACCTTATGTTGGATCATATACTGCTGAGTGCACTTTGTGCCAGCTACCAAGGTTCTGCAAGCAGGTGAAGCAATTCACTTTATGAGGCAATTTTAGAAGGAAAATGGTGCTTTGGCGCTATGCTATCAAGAGAATCTGAGATGCAGGCCCTTCCCAGAATGCCAGAATGCTAGAATGCATGGTATTTAACACAGTTCTGCTGGTGCTTCAAGGCAAAGTGTGAGATGGTGCATTCATTATTTTGATACATACTGTTCATTAGATTGGCCTTATCATTCTTTATTTGTTTATGTATAGTTACATATGGTTTAGAAGATGAAATTATTTGGAGGATGACTAAGAATGCCTAGAGGGGGTGAATAGGCCAATTTATAATTATAATCAATAAATAAAAATAAACTTCAGTAGTATGATTGATATGGCTTATCAATTCTAAAACGTATAGAGCATAAAATAAAAAGAACATGCAGAGAATTATTTTACATGGTAAAACTCCCACCTTTGAGGAAATCCATGGGACTCCTTAGTCCAAAACAAATCTATTATAGAACGATGATTATAAGAAGTACTCACACACTCATTCTAGATACGTTATAGATAATGTTTATCGACTTATTCGTAACTCAACTTCTGTCACGGGATGATCTTTTGACACTCTTTATGTTCAACGCAATATTGATCACAATTGCTTCAAGCTCGTTCTTCCAACTCTCCTTATGTTGAATCCGATACTGGTCACGATCGATTCAAGCTCACCGGAGAAAAACCGCCACAACGGTCTTGGTGCCCTCAATCATATGAGTCACCGAACATGCAAATGAAATGGACGCCATTGATCTATCACTAGCATGAATGCAGCCTGTCATGTAAAAACCAGAATCAAGTGCAGAAGCAAAATCTTTACAAGCTTCAGCAAAGATATCTTCCTTTTTACAGCCTTGCTGATAAATTTAAAACAGGGCACAAAAGTGGCCTAAATTCAGTTATAATCGAAGAATATTTCCTCTTCATCTTTAATATCAGGACATACAACTAATTTACTGTAATTGGGTCTTTCCTTTTTTTTCTTTTGGTCGCAATTTTAGTTTTTAATTTGGTATAATGTGATTCTGAAGAAACTCTTCTAGGATCCAAGATGGAAAGGTATCTTTCACTTTTAACTGTACCTCATTTTGTCCGGCTTATTCCTCATTGCACCTTTCCAATTTTCCCTTTAAAGTGCCAATAAAGCATATGGTCCACAAGTTTCCCTTTTAACTGGCGGGAGGAGTTCTTTGAACCTTCAAAGGCATGGAAGGACAACTTGCAAAATTTGTGTTTTTAGACTCCACCGGCATTCGGTAAAATTTGCCACCCAACGAGGTCTAGTCCAGTGATTCAGACTATCATTTGTATGTATATAAATAAAAGTTCAATCTCTCAACCACACAGATTAGGGCCTCCAAATTATTTTTCCCTCATTTTAATTTCTAATCAAGACCCAAATGAAATACCAACGAATCCAATGAATGTTGAATGAAAAACAATGATTAGCATACCTGCATAATTCAATAGGAATTACATACAAATAAAAGTTCAATCTCTCAACCACAGATTAGGGCCTCCAAATTATTTTTCCCTCATTTTAATTTCTAATCAAGACCCAAATGAAATACCAACGAATCCAATGAATGTTGAATGAAAAACAATGATTAGCATACCTGCATAATTCAATAGGAATTAGCTGGCAGGCAGCATGTCTGGTTCCTCGGTGAGCCTGTCTTGATTCTTGGAAGGGTTGGTTTAGCTAAACTTGGTCAAGTTTTAATGCTAATGAATGGTGGCCTACAAATACTTGATACTTGAGCAGTTGATGCAGGAAGAGCAGTGCTTTAATTTGATTAACAGCATTTTACCAATATAGCTTGCATTGGTCAGTCCGTCTAGCACCTTTTGGCATCTGGCTTTGTAGGGTTTATCCCCTAGTTTTGAGAATCTGAAATCCAATTGCCAAGCAAATATATATTAATAAATAAATAAATTTTCCATGCAAAGGAAAAAAAGAAAAAAGGAAAATAGAAGACCTTCCTTAACCAAAATTGCAACAGAAAAATAGACAATATAATTTGTGGTTATTAGCAAGATGGCGTCGAACCGGAAAATTCTTGGAGTTGCTGTAATACCGCCCCATAATGTTACTAGTGTGGCGGTATAACAATAACACAAAAGAATTACTCGAACAGTAGTTCCTTACCTAAGCTCGAAATGCGAACTCTTATCCAATAAACCAAACACTAACAAAAGTGTTAATTAGACTTCATTCTTCAATAAGTATTTTATGTTAAGAATTGCTTACATATTTCTAATCTCAGCTGTTGGATTGCATTTAAGAGATTATCAACATATTTAATGAGAAGCAATTCAACAGTCGAGATTAGAAGTACGTAACTAATCCTTAACTTAAATACTTATTGGAGAATGTCCCATTATAATTGCTTTTTCTTTTCCTTTTTCTTATGTAACAGTCCAAAATGGGACAAATGTAAAATTGATGAAAGATATTTGCATCAGAAGCGCCATAGTCAATCTTGAAGGCAGGTCAGCTTTGGGCAGTTCTATGTTCCATTTTGCTCACCCCAGGCCCCAATAAGAAGTTGAGGATCATATTGTCCTGAAATGTAGAGCCAGCATGAGAAGGGAGAAACCCAACTCGAACCATCTTTCAGCGAATAATGTCCAGCCCATTTATAGCACAACAACCCAACCCAAAAGTGGTATTTTTTTATTTGTTAATCTCTAACATTGTGAAAACAAAACAAAAAAGTATTTTTATTTCTAAAGGATTTCTAAGCTTATTTTACATACTGAACATAATCTCTAACATTGCTTATATAAAACTCATTTTTTTTAAAAGGAGTAAAAGGAAATGCAAAGGAAATATTGAAAAGAACCAAAAAAAAAAAGAAAAAGGGGAAGGCAGTAACGCGTTTGCAAAAAACATGCCACATTCACAAGGGATTCAGAAGCAAACTCCAGAAATAACCCACCAAACGTTTAATCTCCACCAACACACACAGACGCATAGATGATCACAACATTAATCATTAAATAACAATTTTTATAGGACTTGTGCCTGCTGATCTGCTCTTTGTCAAACTCATTCTCATTCTCAATCCAAATCCCATCTCTAAAATTCCCAAATTGTTCTCCCATCAAGAAAAACAAAAAACAAAAAAAGATTTCTCAATCAATCAGACATACATAAAGATAAGAACACAACAAAACAAAAACAGTGGTACCCAGAAAGAAAGAGAGCGGAAGCTTACGTCTTTTTGGAGCCAAATCAAATCTGGCAAACCTTGGAGGTTTGAGGCCTCGCTTGTCGTTGAAGCAACCTATATACAACGACGACGACGAGGAGTGTAGGCCTTGGCGTCGAAGGTTCTCTATGGCTTTCACTTGGGGTTCTGCGCTCAGGATCACACTCCTCCTCCTCCTTGTGGCCGCTGTAGCCACTGCTTGTTTTACTCTCCCTGTTGAAAAGGTTCGGTTTTCTCATCTGGGTCTGTTTTGTTTCCATTTTTTGATAGCTCAATTTGTGAGTTTCTTCCTTGGGTGTCGTTTTCCCTTTAGTTTTCAATATGGGTTTTGCGAATTGGATGATTTGCTTGTGCCTTTTGTTCGATTTTGTGATTTATAGCGTTATTCTTTTGGCTGTTTGATTTGGGTATGCATCTTTTTTTGTTAATTGAATTATTGGGTAGGTCTTACATTTCGAGTTGGGGTATTTTGGGGGAGGGGGGAGGGGGTGTGTGTCTGCAGACCATTGTTGGGATTTTGGGTTTGGCTGTAGTCGTGTGGAATATAGTTTCTTCCATTAGAGCTATGCTTTGGTAGTTTACATGTTTCTGACATTGACAGTTAAGTTAGAATGGAATTTGGGGGACGAGCCCAATTTGATGTGTTGGAAACTGGGATTATGATTTCAAGCATGACTAAAATGCTGAGCTGAATTTGATTCTTTGTTCATTTCTAACTAGATTTTATGTCATTTGAATATTAATATGGATGTTGCTTTGTTGCTTTATAGCCTCCCCACAATCTCAGTTTTCCCCCTAGTTTAAAATGTGACAATGCAGTAGGACTTCTCTTTCTTAATTGCATAAATTCTGTCAGCTGCTATGGGAGGTTTATGTTGCGGATCACTTCCTTGAGACTTTTGTTAGCCCAAAATTTTGGCTATGAAGCTGATACCAAATTCTTTTATTTGAATATGGTCCTATTTGTTTACTGATAAAATAACTACTACCTGCAGATTTTGAAGGACTTCTTATTATGGGTTGAGCAGGATCTTGGTCCTTGGGGTCCGCTTGTTCTGTAAGTAAATTGTAGCACTGTAATATATGTGCAGTTGTACCATTGTATTCTACAAAATCGTTTTTTTCTTTGGTTTTGGCCCTGACTAATAATCATGTTCATGTCTCATTTTGATTGCTGTCATCATTTTAGTTGTACTATTAAAAGTTAGTCATAGTAACAGACTTCCTACATGTTAAATTTGTTCTCAAAGATGACTTACTGGTGAACAGTAACAGACTGCCTCTGTTTACCTTTCAACTTATATTTCTTTGGGTAACATGCAGGGCTGTTGCATACATTCCACTAACAGTCTTGGCAGTACCAGCTTCAGTACTTACCGTAAGCATTTGTCCGATGTCTTAGCAATTGTTGTTACTCCACTGTAATTATTGTAGAATAATGATCTATCATATAACTTGCCTACTTCATTTAAATTTTTTTTTTACTATTATAGTCTACAACATCAAGCCCATGGTCTGAAGTTCCTTCTTGTTTTGCCTCCCGTTTTCTTTTGTTACACACAGAAAAATTCAAAAAGAACTTCCTGATTAAATTGCAAGTTTGCACCCTTATGTGATTCCTCGTTTAATATTTCAGCTTGGTGGTGGTTATCTTTTTGGCCTACCTGTGGGCTTTGTTGCCGACTCAATTGGAGCCACTGTAGGTGCAGGGGCCGCCTTCCTTCTTGGCAGAACTGTAAGTTTCTGAGATCTCATTGTATATTTCTTAGTGTTTGAGTTTCTGAAAGAAAAAAAATAATAATATCATGAGGGAAGCAGTGAAAGCAGTGAAACAATCTTACCTCTTGGTGTATTAAGTTCTATATCTGTTCTCTCTCATTCGTATGTAAATATTTTGTTTGTGTCCTATTGGTCATAATGTGTGTGTATTTTTCATGTTTTTATTTCTTTATCTTATTCATGAATTCCCATACAGATTGGGAGATCATTTGTTGTTTCCAGGTTGAAGGATTATCCTCAGTTCCGTGCAGTTGCAATTGCAATTCGGAGATCTGGATTTAAGGTTTGGGTGATTCATATCTGACCTTATTAAGTGAATTGACATTTTTAGCATGCATATTTATTGGTGATTCCATGTGCTTCGTATCTTATTAATTTACCCCCAACTTATTGTTTTCCAAGTGGTGAACAATGAAACAAGGAAGTATTGGAATTAGTTAAGAGTGTAAAATGACTTTTATCTATAGTAAAAAATACAGATGTTGATATTGCTTGTTTAATTTTTTCTGCAGATTGTTTTGTTGCTTCGTCTTGTTCCCTTACTCCCTTTCAACATGTTAAATTACCTCTTGTCTGTGACTCCTGTTCCAATAGGACAATACATGCTAGCTTCCTGGTTAGGAATGATGGTATTTTCTTCACCCTCCTTGAGACACTACTTTTTTTGTGATTCTATCCCAACATCTTGCTATGCAAGAGAGAGAGAGAGAGAGATTTAGTTTCATTGGGATGTTAATGTGTTTGATATTGATTCTCTTGCAGCCAATAACATTTGCGCTAGTATATGTTGGAACAACTCTCAAGGATCTTTCTGATGTGACCCATGGATGGGGTGAATTTTCAAAGACCCGTTGGGTAAGAGCTATCTCATCTTTTTCTGTTCGAAACTGCTGTAATTATGTGATTTATCCAAATTGATATCACCTCAATGTGGTTTACTAAGGACCTATGGACCATGTTGTGAGTATCATGTTCCAAAGGTTGTATCATAAGTTCATAACTGTTTGTTATGGACATATAAAGCTCTCAGAGAGCACAATTTATAGATTTTGAATTAGGCTTTAGGATATGTATAGTAGTGTTTCTTGACCTGGTATTTTTTTTTTTCTGATAAATGTTCACTCTTTTATATTATCTATGCAGGCTTTTATCGTATTGGGCCTCGCAGTATCTGGTAAGTTGCAAAATCTCAACAAGCACACACAAGCCTTTTCTTTGGGCCACCTTCTCTTCTTTTCCTTCTTAGTGGGGTGGGAGCATGGGAATTACTATGTTAGACAAAGATGTTTGAGTTCTTACTATCATAACATGATCTCGTTTTTCCAGCTTAAGATACAAATAATGTTATTGAAACAAGGAAGAACGAAATAAGCAGATAGGGAAATATAATTTTTGGACTTTGGCACACTCTTAAGTAGGAAATGTCTGTGTTGTTGTATTGACAGGAGTTGAAAGTCTCTCATGTTCTCCTTAATCTCTCTCCCTTCCCATTAACATGGTCAATGTACAATGTAGCATTTATGAGCTCAGAGCTGTAATTCCTGCCAAAAAATTCAGCTCTCCAATCCACCTTAATCTGTAGCCTCCTCCATCTGCTGGTCATCAGAATCCTCATATGCTCTCTTATAGTTATCAACGTCTTTCTCCACTTTTTTTTGCCTCTCCAACCTAAGGTCACCACCCAATCTTCTCCCAAGAAATATAAGAAATCTTCTGCCACTATCCCCAGCCCGAGCTCCCAGTCAATATTGGTAATCTCGGTCATTGCATTGTGATGTTTCCAAATCGTGCCCCTGAAGACAATAGTAGAGGGACTTTGGCTAGTGAGTGTGAGGTGAAATTGATTGGAAAGGGGAATTCTTGTGGTCTTGCATTTGGGTTGGGGGAGATGGTGAACTGAGAAAGTTTGAAATAATGGGGTTGTGAAGTGAATGTAATTGATGAAGGCAGGTATGAGATTGGGTAACAATCTACTTTCATGAAAAGAAGAGGTTTTCTAATTTTTATGATTTTAGTTATGATCTGGTTAACAGTATGCTGAGGTTTTCTGATTAGACGTGATTTTTGTGTTTTTTAATGAAGGAGGGGGCATAGATTGAAGATTCTAAATTACAAATCTCTGTATGGTTGCTTGATAAGTGGGCAAAGAAAGACGATCATATATTCAAAGTTATTTACTGTGTGAAGGACTATTAACATTTAAAAAAATAGAAAACCTAAAATAAAGGGTTTATCTAGATGGAGGTGGGAGGTGTGGAGGAGCGAGAGAGAGGGAATCATCTCATTCTAGGGGCATTGTCATTTGGCATCTTTTACATGCATGTTACTCATTGATTATTGTTATCAGTTTCCTTGTATGATGCATTGTAATCACATGATTTGTATGTACACCCTCCATGAGTTTTGACTAGCCGAGATAACAGAGGAGGCTATATGACAATAAGAAATAAGAAATAAATAAACTCAAAATTTTGAAAGATATTGATGGATTTAAAGTTGAGAAGACATAGGAACTTGAGTCAGAATTCAAGGGTATTTTCTGATTTTTCCTCGAAAGAAAATTATGGACTAAGTGAAATTGTCAATATTGAAAATGGTGAATAAGAAAGACTTGGTTAAAAATTGCACTTTTAGTTTTATACTCATCGTAATAGTGATAGTAAATATTATTTTTGAAATATAAGTTTCTGTACCTATATTGAAGTTTTGAAGTATTCAGTTGTCTTCCTTTTCATTTTGTTTGGCTTGTTTGCAGTAATTCTAATGATTTGTGTGACAAGAGTTGCCAAGGCTGCGCTGGAAAAAGCTTTGGCTGAAAATGAGGATATTGATATCAATGCTACACCAGAATTGCCTGTTGTCGCTGAAGCACCTGCGCATCTCAACCAACCTCTTTTAATCAAGATAGACCCGTCTGAAGACAATCATGAAAAGTGAAATCCCTGTTCTTTGTAAATTCTTCTACCTACCTTCTTTCAAAGGGCCTATGCCCTATTTAATACTCCAGCATCTGGTACTTTTTATTCATTCCCTGTACAGTTTACCCATATTTTAGATTGTAATTTTGGACAAATGTGGCTTAATTGACCATGAAGATTGTATTATTTGACTGTAGCTTTGTCTTTTCACCTTGAAATAAAAGATTAGAAAATCATTGAGATCATTCTTGTGAGTCCTTTGCTTGTGAGTCCTTTGCCTTGAATGGTTTGTTTGATGTAAATTGAACGATTAGTTTATTTACTCCCTAGATAGTATTGCGAAACGATCCCTGCACGTAGTCGTGATTTGTGATTAGCGTAGGGATCCCTAGTCTTTAAAAATCTTTGTAGCTCACTATAAGTCTAGTGTGAACAGATGATTATAACAAGAACCATCAGTACCGTAAAGCTTCTTATCAGAAGATCTGTTGTTAACTATTTTGTCCTTGTGTAAAGTTTGACAAAATATAACAGGCGACTCCTACCATTAGTTTATAATAAATTTTCTTTCTGCACCGAACGTTACGTGAGGAACAGAAGATTGGATTTTCCCTGATGCTAAAGTAATGTATTTGTTGGATATGACAATGTGGGTCATGGTGGAAAATATTGTGCTGGGTAAATGAGTCTGAAATTTCAATATGTTAGTTTTGACAAGAATGAATGCAGAAGCTCCTGTAACATATTTTAGGCTTTGTGATGTACCAGCACAATGTGGGTCATGGTGGAAAATATTGTGCTGGGTAGATGAGTCTGAAATTTCAATATGTTAGTTTTGACAAGAATGAATGCAGAAGCTCCTGTAACATATTTTAGGCTTTGTGATGTACCAGCACAAACACCACCCCACCACCCCACCACCCCACTCAAAAAGCCATGTGAGAAGTCCTAATCTACTTGTGGTCCAAATTACCAGGGATTTTATGTGCTTATAGAAATGGGATCAGTTTTGGTTTGGGAGGGAAAAGGTGTTTACTTGGAAACTTGAACAGGAGTAAATCAAAGGTAAGTAGTTGCTGCTATGACCAAATGGGAAGCAACATCATATACATGAGACCTCATCATTAAGCTTTGTATGTGTGGGCACACTTCACTTTATCTCTTTCTCCCTCTCCAAACAAAGAAAAAGCAGTCTTCAGCGTTTTCATTTATTTATTTTGTCTCCATATCTCAACTTTTCCACTGTCTTGTGTTGAATTTTGGGCCCTTGGTAGACCCTACCAGTTCCTTAATGGAAGGGGTAACAATATTCTATCATGTTAAATCTGTCTATGGTACAATTCATACAATTACTCCATGCATCAGCCATTTAGTGTCACACAATCACAACTGCAGAAAGTGATGACTGCCCTCTTGGTTAGGTCAGAGCTCAAGTAATCACAGCCATCCATTCAAGAACATCAGAAAGTATCATGACTTGACTTAATGGGGGTATAGGCCCATGTAGGTAATATATGGATTACAAATGTCAAATATATGAGTGAAGTGAATCTTCTGCAACACAAAAAAAATGCATGTTGTCTTTAAATCCAGGGTGACCAAACACTTGAAGGCCCTCAAAGCAAAGATGCCCAGATTTGGCATTTTCCCAACTGGGGGTTGTTTTGATGGATGCAGGGATCATACTCAACAAGCCTCAGGTTTTGGGACAAGGATCTGGAACCTGTGTGACAAGCCTCTGGAGCTGCAAATAAGAGTTGGTTCTATACTGAAAAAAGTTCACACAATAAAACCAGGCTCTTCAAAGAGGCTGAAATGCAAGAGCATATACAAAGCCTATATGCCTGGAGGTGGTGAGATTGGGAGTGGTGGCATGAAGAGCTTGCTCTATTACTATGATGAGACTTGCCACCCTTATGTTTGGATTCATGACACTGGTGGTGGTGACACATTGAGAATGGTCAAGCAGCAATATATTAGCCTTGAGGACCTCAGAGACTATTGTGAGATCAGAATCTTTAGGGATCATCAAAGAGGCTGCATATCGGTTCGCAAGAAACCCAGGCCAGATTTTTGCTGATGAGATTTTATTCTGTTTGTAAGTTTGTATGTAATGTGTTGGTGATGACATTACTAACGCATGTTTTCATCCCTCTCTGGTTTTGTTTGTTTTTTGTTTCTTTTATTGTGTGTTTTTTAAGATTTCAGAAGGTAACATTGTAGTTTTATATACTGAATGAAATTGTTGCATCTGTTGGATAAATATGGTTTTATCAATGTGATGTTTGGCCATCAAGAAAAATAAATAAATAAACAAATGCAGAAAGAGACCTTGCAGTGTTTGCAGAAGCAGACCTTTGTCTTGTAATTTTTGCTGTGGAAGATGACTATATAATTTCTTTTTATGAACAGCTGCCAGCCACAGACTTTTCTTCTTGTTGAATTCAACTATTCAAGAAGGGTTGCTGCCGGCTTCGAGCCAATTCGTTAACCTGTTGGTTTTCTGTTTTCAAAATTGATTTGTTGTTGGGTTCTTTTTGTCAAAAGACTTCATGCCAAAAATATTTTGGTACAAGTCAAAATGAAATCGTTGAAACAAAGGCTTCAATTCTTAGCTGATTAACAATGGTGTTGTGTCCGTGTTCAGATATTCAGATCATGTCATTCTAGGTTCATATCAGCTACTTGGTCCACACAGCAAACAAGATTATGTCATTCTACAAGGATTTGTACAATTTGAGATCAAGAAATAAAACAAAGGAAAAAGATGAAAGTAAACATTTCTGTATACAAACAACACCAATAATAAGTTGCCTTCTCATGCTTGTGTTTGGTACTAAGAAACTAATAACCAATGAGTAAAAAATTAGGGTCAATTAACAAGAAAATAGCCTCTTTTTAAGGTAAAGCTTGGTTAAATTATATTATGAAAGAGTATCGTATTAACTAACTTAAGACCTTGGGTGAGGTCACTGCTCTTATCCACTTGAGCTACATGTCCCTTATAATAAAAATTAGGGTTTTACGCAAGGAGTTTGTAACTCAGTTAGTTAAGAGCATTTACCCATGCACCTGAGGTCTTAAGTTCAATACCCCCTTCCCCAAAATGGCGGTGATGGACACAACCTTTTATGCCTAGACCTAATTTCTAAACTAGAGGCCCATTATTATTATTTTTCTTTCTCTGTAAAGTGCCAGGCTTGAACATGAGGATAAATCCATGATCATCTTTATTTTATTAGTGCAGAAAGAAAACTTGAACTCAAAGAAGCTTCTATGTTGTCTGACCAGGCCAGAGAAGCATTTCCAAATTCTTTAACTTATGTTAAACTAATCCCTTCAAAAAGCCATAAAAAGATGAACCCCTTCCGAAAAACTATTGATTCAACCCTGGGAAAAGTAAGAATTGAATCACTATTTGATTACAAGTTTCATTCAAACAGATGAAATTGAGATATAAAATTATTTATAAAAATTATGAGTCAGAAATGTTGAATTATAGACCAATCAAATATTTGATTACAAGTTTCATTCAAATAGATGGAACTGAGATTAGAATAAGAAATTAAAAAAAAAGTCAGAAATGTTGAATTACAGACCAAAAATAAGTCGAAACTAATACCTTTATATAACC
This sequence comes from Prunus persica, assembly GCF_000346465.2. Lineage (NCBI taxonomy): Eukaryota > Viridiplantae > Streptophyta > Magnoliopsida > Rosales > Rosaceae > Prunus > Prunus persica. The sequence goes on from NC_034009.1 coordinate 11,957,153, forward strand.
CCGCGGAATTTCCAATCGTCGCAAAATAGAATAGGTCCGCGGAATTTCCAATCGTCGCAAAATGTGTCTGTCGTTTTATACACAAATTGACTCTTCACGCGAACAAAACGCGATCTTGCTTCTTCTTTCTGCAAACAGTCTTCTACAGTAGCACGGTCCACAGACCAAGTCTCCCAAAACCCATTTTTGTTGTCTTCATCTCAATCAAAGTTTTCACCTTCTTCCCCAACCCATTTCTCAAAAATGGGGATTTCATGGAGTAGCAACCGAAGAAGAAACAGCTATTATCAGAACCCACCTCCACAACTACCACCTCAACCCCAATACATCGCAAGTTCTCATCGCTATTACTCCTCAGACCATCCCTCTCTCTCTCCTCCTCCACCACCTCCTCCTCCTCCTCCTCCTCCTCCACCACCACCGCCACCTCCACCTCCACCTCCACCACCACCTGGTCCTATGCTTACTTCTTCATCTTCTTCTTCATTTTCTTTTTCTGCAAATAATAGTAACTACCCATATGTCAATACCGCCACCCCTTTACGCTCAACAACCCAGAGGTCCTTATCCCGCCTACCCTCTTCCTCTTACACCTCCTCCTCCTCCACCTCAAACCCATTATTGCTATGGCCACTACAGTTCATGCAACCATGCCAATTCCGCCATGGGTCGCTTCAGTTACAATTACAATTACCAGCCTTATTATGCTGCCAATCAGGCTAATGGGTGGCCCGCAATTCGGCCTCCCGTGGGCCCCGTGCTGCCTCCTCCGCCTCACGTTGAGCATCAGAACGCCAAGAAGGTGAAGAACGATGTCAACGTGCATAAGGACACATTGAGGCTTGAGATAGATGAGCTGAACCCTGATCAACATTTGGTTTCTTTCGTTTTCGATGCCATGTATGATGGGAGGTAAGCAAATTGAGGTCTTCTTCCACTCATTGAATTATTGAATTGTTCCATATTCTTGAGGCTTGTGATGATTTGAGTGCCTATGAGTGTTTTGATTGATTTGGGTTTTGGATCTCAAAGCTATCAGCTTTTCGGACCTGAGAATACGAAAGGTTCATCCCAGTTTGGGTTAGCTGAGATGGAGTTTCCCTAGCAATTAATTAGAGAGGGTATTCAAGTAAGGAAGATGAGAGATGGAAGAAGAGAAATGTAATGCATCACTGCAATTTTATTGATTAGCTAAGTATTTGAAATTATCATAAGAAGTGGGACTTACGAAATGATAGTTACTTAATGTTCATATTTGAGTCTTGGATGATGTTATTGCTGACGGGAGGCCTTAAAACACATGAAGCGCATGAATTTCGCTTTTTCATGTGTTTTCTCTGTTGGTTGGATGACAGCAGTAGACATGACCATTACAAAGAAATTAGCTACATCCGTCTAAGGTTCCTTTTTAGAATGGTGAATCAATGCTTCAAAGTTCAAACAAGTTCACATTAGTATTGGTTGTCATTTGTTTCTTTGAAGTGAAATTTTTTTTCCAGAAATTTTAGCTCTACCATAGATGCTATAGGTTTTTATCTATCTTAAGAAGGTATGGGTGCCCCTTCTCTTCCATAGGAAGGCTACCTATCATATATAAGGGCTTACATTTTCTTGGTTTTGTTTGTTAAACAGCTCTTAAGAGCAAGTAGAGATTTTCTTCACAAAAAAAGAGGAAGTAGAGATTTTCTTCACAAAAAAAGAGGAAGTAGAGATTGGAGGGGATAGGATTGACTGTAATCAAGTGTTTGGGCTAGCTTTTCTATCAGTGTTTTCCAGATTTCTGTTATTTATCTTGAACTCTCGATATTAAGAGGTCATGCTGGCATTACCGTTTATAAATTTTATATGTTTCTATATAAAAGAGGGTTATGCTGGCACTACGAACTTTCTCACATTTCAAAAGCTTTTGTGATCTAATAATTATATACCTATAAGCAGTAACCGAAGTAAGATGCAGTTAATGTTATGTTGTTTTCATCAAGTATTTCATAGGTTTGAAGACAGCACTACGTAAAGTACTGCTTTTATCTTTATAATTTAGTCTATATGTTCGTGTGCTTTCATTTTAAGTTTTGTATCAAAAATTTGTGGAAGGCATTTTTTTAAAGATAACTCTTTACAATTGGTGTCCACACCATCTGTGGTCCCAATGGTTTAATTTCCCTGCCTCTTTTATAGACCTTGTTTTATATCTAGGGGTTAATAATATCAACTGATATGCAAGCAGTGTTACCTTCTAAAAGTAGCATTATATAAAAATTGGTGTTTTGATTGCTGCATATTATTGCTGAGCAACTGTCTATAGCCAGTCAGCAAGGTTATGCATGTATGTAGCACACACCCTATGTATACGCCGTATATAGCTTAAATAAGTGGTTTCCACCTATATCACATGCTTATGGCCACAGTCATGGTTCTCTAACAGTAAAAACCATGGCTAGTAGTCCTTCATGGTTATATGTAATGATTTCCATTTTCTTGTGCAGAGGCTTTTGGTTCTTTTTTGTTCCTAATTATCAGTGCTTTTGTGATCTTCATTTCTTATGGGGTATATCATGTTCTGTTTATCTGATCGTGTCTTCTTATTGACAGCATTACAGTGTTCTACTTTGCCAAGGAAGAGCCAGACTGTAGGTTTGTTCCCCTATTCCCTGAAGCATTTGTGCCAGTGAGAGTCCCCTTTCAGAAGGGTTCCGGGCAAAAATTTCGTCAGCCCTCAGGAACAGGCATTGATTTAGGTTTCTTTGAGTTGGATGATCTTTCAAAACCATCACCCGGAGAAGATGTATTTCCGCTTGTAATATCTGCTGAAACATTTCCACCTCATTCAACAGATGAGCATATTGTTGAGCCCACCCCAGATACATCCCCTCGTATGCAGATTACTCAAGCTGTACTAGAAAAGAACAATGGTGACCATTTCCAAGTGAGAGTAATTAGGCAGATACTGTGGATTGATGAAGTTCGTTATGAGCTACGTGAGATATATGGAATAGCAAGCTCGACAGTGGAAGGCTTTGATGACAATGACCCTGGGAAGGAGTGTGTGATATGCATGACTGAACCTAAGGACACTGCTGTGCTACCTTGTCGACATATGGTGAGACTTTGTCTAAGATTAGATAATTATATTGAGAGAGAGCTAATTACCATAGATTATGCTGGTGAATCTGCACTAGTACCATATGGTAGAAATGCTGTTAAGAATAATGATCAGGAATGCTCAAGCACATTGTGCTCGTGCCTGTGTCTTGTGAATGAACTCATCGCGGCACATGGGCTTGACTCATCTGATCACCATCTACCATTAGTTGGTCCTAGAGGAGATTACTGCTAACCTTCAAGTTTTCTTAGTTCATCTTAGTGGTTGCTAAAGTATCAGTAGGAGTGAGAGCACTGGATGGTTGGGTCACTAACATGGTACCCTGGTTTTCATCATCTCTTTTTCAAATTTCTTTTGAACTACCCTAAATGTATTTTCTCTAGATGATGAGAAATCAAATTCTTGATTATAGTTTTGAGTCCTTCATAACTCCAAGAATTGTATACAACATTGCAAGCTAGGATAAACACCTCTATTCTTTTGCTTTTCACTTTTAAGACTCCAGTTTCTTATTCTCATTTCATTTGTCTTTTCCAGTGTATGTGCAGTGATTGTGCAAAAGAGTTGACGCTTCAATCCAATAAATGCCCTATCTGCCGTCAACCCATTGAGGAACTCATAGGGATTGAGATAAATAAAAGTCGTCAATGAAGATACTTTTTTTCTCCATACTATGTGGATTGTGGTATGGCTATTGACTTCTTTTATGTGTGCTTTCACCTGTTGTATAAATGCATTTTTGATTTGTTTTGTATATTGTAATTGATGCGATGTTTTCTAATATGCATGTGATTATCTTACAGAGCTTACTCAAATTTGATTCTCCAAGAAAGAACTTTCTTAACCATTATACACGTGGTGTGTGTGAGCCACAAGCTTTCTTCAACAGTTTCCTACACAGGCAACTTGTATAGAACTTCAAAAAACAAATGACAAGTTAAAAGTGTGGGTCTGATTTCCTTCATTACATTTAAGGAACCTTCTTGTCAAATTACATATTTCAAAGAGATAGCTGAAAAACTTTCCACCAGACCTCCTGTTCCCCTAATGCATTAGATGTTTTTTTTGAAGTTTTTGAGTAATACAGTATCTAATTAAAAGTTCTCAATTTTCATGCATTTTATGCACACTTCTCACCCTTTTCTTTTCTTGGGAGAGAAGAAGAAAGGGGGTGAAGAGTGTACTCTTAACTTTCCCCCTCTTTGGTTGAGTCTCTATGATATCCATAGATTCTATACATATATTTGCTTTTGTGTGTGTACATATGGGATAGCCAGGAGTACGGTGAGCTGTATGTCAAGAAAGAGAATGAAGATCATTCTAGGTCTGGGGGTTGGGGCATCCGGATAGGAGAAACATTCTGGGTCTGAGGGAAGTACTTTTTTCACTCTGGGATAGAGCTTAAAAAGAGTCTGGGAGGGAATATTTTCCATTGAAGTTATCTTTTAAGGGACAAATTAAGAATCTATAAAGCTCAGGTGGGCTGTGAGAGGATGTTATTTGCATCTTATTGAACATCCTTCCTGTATTTGGCTTCAGTCCGTTATTGCTTATATGTCTGTGTTTGTGTGTTAGGCTCTTTAGAGAATCACATCTTGTTCATCTTGAGGGACTACAGTTAAATTTATATATTAGCTTTAGTCTTCTTTTTAACTTGATCACACCACTGTGAATTCACCATGGACAAAAAATTTGTGAGACCTTCAGAGTTGAATAGAACTGGCCTTGTTTATGTGGCGGCCAGTTAGGAGACTAATTTCTCATGTTGGTTGGATAACATGACCATTGGCTTTATTTGGTTTCTTCAAATGGTGAAAATTCTCGGGGGTAAGAATTTTAGTCCAAAGCTGTCATAATCCTCCTGTTTTCAATTCTTTCTGCTATAATAGTGTTGATTGCTGGTAAAATCCCACTTTGTTAGTTGTTTTTATAATCACCAGCTGTTTCGGTGTTATTCTTTTAATCTATATGCTTACAGTGCTAATTGCTTGCGGTAAAAGTTAGACATAAAATCCCATATCACCACCCTCTTTTCCTACATTCTTTTCTAATGTTGCCTGTCCAGTCCATTAAGCACTGTATATATTCAACTTTGTAACTTAGTGATATCTTTCCAAAATGCTTGTCCTAAGAATTGATTTTCTGTAGAGCTTGAAAAATGTGTCTGCTGCACTGCATGTAACTCCATCAAGAAGTTTTGGTGAAAAAGAACAAGAAAAATCTGTTAAAATGTTTTCATCAATGCATTAAATTTGATAATGCTGCAACTGCTTATATCATTTGGGCTTTATTATTGGCATCTTACTCATTGCGCAAAATCACCAAAAGGGCATTTGCTATTCTGGAAAGTGTTAAATTATAGATGAATCTTTGTGAGTAGAATGAAGCACACGAAAATAAATAAATCAAATTGTACAAAAGTTAGGCTTTCCTTGATAGTGAAAAGTCAACATCTTAACATCAACAGCTCCATTATTCTTCCCTACAGACAATAAAATCTAGGGTTAAAACGAGTAAGCATTTGCAGAAACCATGTGGGTGGGCAAGCATTTTAGTTACATTTGCAGGTGAATCGAATAAATGATCTCCATAAATCTCATCCTCATTTCTCGTATCAATCACTATCTATACCAGAGGCCATGTGGAGCTTCATGTGACACCACCTGCATAAATGGCAATGGCATTGCATGGCCGCCCAAGTCTTTTCTTTTTAACACCCTTTGTGACCAAAAAAAGATGTAATATCAAAGTCCCAAATTTAGCCTACCCACTTGACATCATTCAACAAAGCCCCACGTTATTTAGTTTTCAAAATCACACACTACACCATTCTGTTCTGCTATGAAGTGTTGCCGTGTTGCTTTTACTGTCTCTGTGTATGGAGGCTAAATGGAAAGCCTAGTTTTCAACCTTTTTTTATTTGTTCTTGGGATCTCACTTCTGCGAGAAAAACTTATATATTACAAGGCATGTTCCGTCACGCATGATAATTTTTTTACTGACAAAACATGATTGGTTCGAAGTAGCAAAACAGTGTTATTCTCATGATATACAAGTTCTTCACTTTTGCTAATAGAACATGGTTTTGCTTAAACCTTTACGGACTCCAGAAGCCACCCTCAGAAACACAATCAACGTTTTCGAAACCAATTCTTTGTCTTTGTTTGAATTAGAACAGGAAAAGCAATTGGGTTAAGGCCCTTTGTCACCGTTCAAACATCTTTTTACTGGTAAAGTCACCTCTTCAAAGGGATAAAAAGGAAGCTAAAGGGAGAAAAGCAACAAGGGATTGTTTTATTATCACCAGTTTAAGCTTTCAAGGACAGCAATGATTTGCATCCTCAGGAAAAGGGAGTGCCCAAACTCATGAAAAATCTTCCCCATAAGCATGATTCATCTGCATCAAGAGGGCTTTGCTTGTGGCCCTCTTGTTGCTTTTCTTTTACCTAATTGTTCTTAACGTAGGGCAGGATCCCAAAAAAAAAAACCAAAGGAACTTTATTATTAGCGTTGCATAAACCTGACCAACAGCTAGCTTAGTTTCTTTCTGAAAAAGCTTAAATGACAGCCAATACTCACAATTTCCTTACCATATGGAAATATACCAATTCCGTAGGTAGTTTCTAAAGCGTTTTTCACTTTTTATTTTTTTTCTTTTTTCTTCCAAGTTTTCCCACATATCATAAATAATGCACCTTCCATTAAACCAACCACAAGCCAAATTTGGCAACTCTTCCTCATGAAAAGAAATTTTCTACTAGTTGGTATACTGGGAACTAGCTAGCAATAATTTTGGGGAAGATGAATGATATGAGTGTGGGAGCATATATTTTCGTCTCCAATCAGGGCACGCCACGTGGAAAAGAAGATTATCTCTTTAATTAATTAATTAAATCAGTTTATCTGGCTAATTAATTAATTAGGATAAATATCTTAATTAATATGATATTATCTTTATTTAAAGAGATAATATCATTAATTAAGATATTATCACAATAAAGAGAAGATAATATCATTTAAATCAGATATTATCTTCTTAAGAGATAATGTCTGTTTAATTCAGATATTATCAGGCCCAACTCGATTCCTACGAAACCCTAGCCCCGAGGCTCTTATAAATAGACGACCTCATTCATCATTCAAGGTACATCTAAACCTACTCCTTATACCCGAGAAAAATACCCGAAGCTCTCTCTCTCCCTCTCCACTCTCCATATTTCCTCCTCACGGCTCCGGCCACCACACACGGCTCCGCCCACCCGGTTTACACCCTACATAAAACTCCGTACCCTTTGCTTAGCTATTGTTTTCCTACAAACACTCGAACTAACTTAGGCATCGGAGGGCCTTTGGCCAACACCCCCCGGGTGTGGTCTATTTACTCCAGTCTTTTTTACAGGAATCGAGGAAGAGAGAGAAGGAAGATCGAAGGTTGAAGGATCTAGAAGCGAATATTCTCCCGTGAGATTATTTGCACAAACATTTGGTGCTTTCATTGAGAGTGCGAGTTATACTCAACGCGTGCTCAAGGAATCCGTTCCTCCTATTTTCCAATCCACCGAAGCCTTCCAAACAACCATGGTTGGAAGCAAGCGCACGAGGAGCAAAACCGCCGCTATGGCTCAATCCGTGACGGCCCAAGGCTACTCCTCCCACGATCCCGCGATCGACATGGCGGCCCCACCACCTCTCGCCGCCATGAACCCTCAACAGCCACCCCGTGTGACTGGAACCACCGTACCGGCCTCCGCCGCCGTCGTACCGTCTCAAGGCCCCATGGCCGGACCTAGCCACCTTCATAGCACCACCGTTGAGCATGGTGGAACCTCACATCCAGTTGGGCTCACTACCACCGTCGACTTTGGCCCAATCTTGGAGCAACTTCAACCATTCCCTCCATTGCCTCCACGCTCGACGCATGCTCCCACGCATACATCCAACGAAAACCTAGCCCGTGTGCAATTAGGCTCTACACATTTCTCTCCTCCCGATCCACGAAGTCAAGCAGACCTTAATCTGAGAGTTGACCAGCTAACTCAGAGAATGGACGACCAAAACAATTTGATGAGGCAATTCCTCAATCAAATAAATTTGGCTCAAAACCTTGGCCTTGAACAACAGGGCGAAGAGAGAAGGATAAACGAACGCGCCGATAGGCAGTTCGGTAGGAACCAAGCAGGTCGAGCAGAAGTAAGCAGACAAGGAAATGCGCAACAACGAGATCAGCTCGCGGACATGTCGCAAGCATCCGCAAGTCACACTCAGAGCAGACGAAGTTTCCCATCCAGATTGAATTTAAGGACCAACGTGCGCGATAGGCTGGGCCCAAGACCTGACATCCACGCTCGCCTGGGCCAGCATGAAGACGTTCATGAAAGGCTAGGCTCCCAGGGAGGTCAACTTGACAGCCATCGAGACGAGGATCGAGAAGAAAGGCGTTCTGCTGCCCGCTCACAGAGAAATATTCACGAAATGATAGGCCCCCAGGGAGGTCAACTCGACAATCATCACAATGAGGACCGTGAAGAAAGGCGCTCCGCTACTCGCTCTCGAAGAACCAACTCTCGTCGCCAAGATATTGGAAATCCTTCGCAAGCGCAGTCCACCACACACCGCTCCGACCACCCGGTTTACACCCTACATAAAACTCCGTACCCTTTGCTTAGCTATTGTTTTCCTACAAACACTCGAACTAACTTAGGCATCGGAGGGCCTTTGGCCAACACCCCCCGGGTGTGGTCTATTTACTCCAGTCTTTTTTACAGGAATCGAGGAAGAGAGAGAAGGAAGATCGAAGGTTGAAGGATCTAGAAGCGAATATTCTCCCGTGAGATTATTTGCACAAACAATGAGCACAAAAAGGCAACGAACTTTTATCTTTTCCCCCCTAGTAGAATGTCATTTTTGCATGGAAGATCATAGATGTGATTCTGGAATTCTTTTTTTCTCCGGGAAGAGGGATTCCAACTTGGAATAGCCTTTCATGTTTTTGTTCTTCTATCGGTTAATGTCATGAAACTCGAAATTATATTATAACTCAAGCTTCAACTCACGCACCTCTTCTCACGTGGAAATGTGGTGGTAACGACAATCTTGGCCCAAAATTTCGAGCAAGTAGTGCATGTGGAGGACGTACCAGATATTATCAGAATGTAATGCATGACAACCAAATGAATCGATCTCCTTGGATTTTTACCTCAAACCAAGAAAACCCGTGTCAATATCAATTCTCCATGTTTAGAAATCATTTCCAATTTGCATGAACATCGGACACTAATTATTCAATTTAGACAGCAACCTATAACTAGCTAGTGATCTTGGTTTTAGATTACAAGTTTCATGCCATAACCAATACGATGAATAGTACACCACCTTTGTGTCATTTATTTCATCTTATTTTCTCTCCATCTCTCTCTTTATCTTTATTTAAAAAATTTATAATCTCAAGAGACATTGTTAACAATTTTGAAGTTGTTATTTGATAATCAATAGATCGTCATTCTTTGGGAAGAGAAACTTGCATGCTTTGAGTGCATATTCCTTTTTTCGCTATTTCTCTCATTATCTCACTTACCACATAATGAGAGAGATAGAAAGAGACTGGTATATACTCGGCGCCTGCAAACTTTTTTTCCTTTTTATGATGTAAAAAGAGTTTATTCATAAATTCAATTACATACTATTTCAATGTTTGGTACTTTTCCAAAAAAAATCATGTAAAGCGAAAATTGAATTTGATCTAATCGTTTTTAGACTCTTTCACCTGTTATATTGTATCCTTATGAATTTGGTGACCTTATGCTATACTCTTCCTTCTTTTTTCTTTGTTTAAAAAAAAAGAGAGAAATTTTTTATTACTCAAACACGAAATCATTACAATCAATGATCCAAACCACGATGACCAACATCTAACCTCTCACCCTTGGTCCAACTTTAAATTAGATGTGAGCCTAATTAGATAAGTCTTTTATGCATGTTTTCTGAAGGATAGCTTTGAAGATCGACAGTTTTGACCATCAAATCACATTGTAAGATGAGAACGAGAATGACATTTGTCTTCATTATTTGAATATTTCCATTACATGGTATGTTTAGTACATATATGTTCCGCATCGAAACTACATGGCAGAAAGTCGCAATGCGAGGGCATTACTCAATGGTGTTGTATAGAATTGACAAAGATCAAAACCCAGCTATATCTCTTCACCAGTGGTGAGGTGCAAAAGTTTTGCCAAGCTTAAGTTTTCTTTCAACCCAGGAGGGTATTATGGTAATTTAGGGTGGACAGATGAATGTAGACTAGGAAGCACAAGAATCAGGTAAAAATTTAAATAAGATAGAGGAAGGAAACAAGGTCCTATTGAATGACAATATTTATTATACCACCCAATTTTGGGAGAGGAAATCTGACAGAGTTCATTCACATCTGCTGATAATAATTATCAAATATTAAAAACAAATCTGAGCCTCCTCTTTCACCACTCACGACTCACCACCATGGTCAAGCCAAAGCCAAAGCCAAAGCTGACCTTTGGCTCAAGCCAAGCCTCACAGGTTGGCTTCCAAGCCAAGCCAAATTTGACCCACATGCCTATTGGCTAATTCTAATTGGGTAGTAAGTTACAGTCTGTTCTGTGTGTATGGTAGGGATGGAAAATACATAAATAAAGGCCCAAAAGAAAAGAGTGAAAGGCTTGGAGGCATCACACACTCTCTCTCTCTCTCTCTCTCTCTGTCACAGTCTCCTTTTCTCTTTGTTTTAGCTCACTAACCCCATCTCTCTCTTGCCCTGAAATAGAGGAAGCAGAGATGCCCATTGAAGTGTAATGTCTACCCACCGCTTCTGAGCCCCTCTCTCTCTCTCTCTCTCTTCTTCAAAGACTGAACCTTGTTGGGTCTTAAAACTTTCTCTCTGCTCAGAGAGACTTGGACCCAATTGTTTTCTCTCATTGTCTCCCTGTGTTTTTCGCTTGGAAAAAAGTCCCAAAAAGAAAGAACAGAGACAACGCTTTTCTCGAGCTCTTGTAATTCACCCTCTCTGTTTCTTAGATCTATTTGCGACCCTTTTCTCTCTTTCCATTGTTGTAGCCTTGTGTTTGTTGCATTTGAGTTGCAGCTATGAGTAAAGAAGAGTTCTTGAAGATCCAGGTACTCCTTCACTCCCCTGTGCTTAATTCTTTGCTTCATTTGAACTCAAATGTATTTAATTTTCTTTAAAGTTATTTGTCTGCCTTGCTTATCTCTTTATTTCATGTAGCATATAGCAAGTAAGCTTTGCTCTTTTTCGTTTTGTTCTTTTTGAATGTTTCTCTTTACTCTGTTTTGCTCTTTGGGTTATCTGTACATGCAGAAATGTGTTCTCAAAGTGAACATACACTGTGATGGTTGCAAGCAGAAAGTGAAGAAAATCTTACAGAAAATTGATGGTATGCTCCATTTTGTTAGAGCCCTGTTTTTAAGTTGACTCTGTCACAGACAACTAATATTTCCCTGTACTGAATCACATTTCCCTGAAGATTTTTGTTCTTCTTGTATACTAAAACTTTCAAGTTTGCATATTTTTATTTTTGAAATTATGGGTTAATTTGTGTTTCCTTTTTCTTTAGGAGTTTTCACCACCGACATAGATGCAGAGCAGGGGAAGGTGACTGTCTCAGGAAATGTAGACCCTTCCATTCTCATTAAGAAGCTTGCAAAATCTGGCAAACATGCAGAGCTCTGGGGTGCTCCAAAGGCTAATAACAACAACAACCAGAGCCACATGGCCAATCAGCTCAAAAACATGCAAATCGACAATGGCAAAGGTGGAAACAACAAAGCCCAGAAGGGTGGTGGTGGAAACAACCAGCCCAAGGGTGGTGGTGGCAACAACCAGCCCAAGGGTGGTCAACCAGGCCAACAACAGCAGCAGCAACAGCAGCAACTTCAGCAACAGCAGCAACTTCAGCAGCAGCAGCAGCAGCAACATCTTCAGCAACTTAAGCAGCTTCAGCAGCTTCAGCAAATGAAAGGGTTCCAAGATCTGAACCTCCCCCAATTGAAGGGCATGCAAATGCCTCCTTTCAAGGGCCCAGACCCAAACCCCAACCAGAAGGCTGTGAAATTCAACTTGCGTGAGGATGAGGATTTGAGTGATGATGATTATGATGACCTTGATGATGAGGACTATGATGATGAGGACTATGATGATGAGTTTGATGATGACATGGATGACCCCCATCATCCTCTCAATAAGATGAAACCTGTGATGGGTAATGGTAAGGTGCCTAATATGATGGCGATGATGAATGGGAACCTTCCACAGATGATGAATATGAATGCTGCCCAAAAGGGTGGGAATGGTGGTCAAAATGGAGGTGGCGGTGGGGGTGGGGGTGGGGGTAATGGGAAAAAGGGTGGTGGTGGGCCTGTGCCTGTTCAGGTGAATATGGGTGGTGGGAACAATGAGGGTAAAAATGGAGGAGGAAAGAAGGGTGGTGGTGGAGGAGATCACAATCAAAATCAAGGTGGTGGAGGTGGAAAAAATGGAGGCAAAAATGGGGGATTTCCCTCAGATGGTAAAAATGGTGGTGGAGCAATTAACAAGGGTGGTCCTAATGCAAACATCAATAACGCCAATGGGGGCAAAAAGGGGGGCGGTGGAGGCGGAGGCGGTGGCGGTGGAGGAATGAGTGAAGCTCAAGCTATGAGCAATGCTTTTCACAGCATGGGTGGGCGCCCCCAGGGCATGCCTGGAGGAGGTAATATGGGTCAGGTGGCCAACATGAACAACATGGCAATGGGGCCAATGGGTGGCATGCCAATGAGCCAAATGGGCAACATTCCAGCTGTTCAAGGCCTGCCGGCAGCACCGATGAATGGTGGCGGTGGCGGAGGCGGGGCCGGCTACTTCCAAGGAGCTGGGCCCGAGGCCATGCCTGGAAACCCCTTCCAGCAACAACAATACTTGCAAGCTGTGATGAACCAGCAAAGGGCAATGGGCAATGAGAGGTTTTCGCCTATGGTGTATGCTAGGCCTCCACCAGCTGTGAATTACATGCCAGCTGGCCCACCACCCCCATACTATCCATACCCTCCTCCTCCACCAGCTGGTGAATACACTCACTTCTTTAGTGATGAGAACACCTCAAGTTGCAATGTGATGTGAAAAAAATTGACTGAAAATTGGTGCTGCCTGCTGCTGATTTGGGTTAATTAATTTGCTGAGTTTGTGGTGGTTCAGTTCATAGTTCCAAGGACTAGAAATCTGGTGCCATATTATACATGGAAATGGTTTTTTCTTCTTTTTAGTTTTAATTCCTCTCTCCTTATTTTTTTCATCTTCATCTTACTTTTTATCCTGAGTCCATTAGGATTTTAATTATCAATAGGGAGAGTATTTATAGATAATATATTTAAAGTTGTTAGGGCAACAGATGGGATGTAAGTGGAGGAGATGAGATTGTGTGCCCTCTCTGGGCTTCTCTCTCTTTTTTATGAGATGTTTATATGTGTTCATAAGTTTCAAACAAAAATAATATCAAAGAGAATCCCTCTGCCCATTTCTCTCCCTTAACCCCAAAATGCTCCATTTGCTCATTACCTTCTACAAGCTTTTCTTCCCTGTTTTCCCAATGGGGTTGACATCATGGATGTTTTCGGTGGTGGGTCTCCACATAAATGAGTAGGGCTAGTGGAAATATGGGCCCACTAATCCCTAATACTGTTTTTGGGTGTTGGTGTATCAAGTATGCTCCCCCACTGTTTAGAAAGAAAATAATTATGATTCTCTCTAAAACCCAATAAACTATTATTCTACGGTAAAAGATTTGTAGCTTGAGTGGTCAACCGCATCTAATTTCTTATGATTTCCATGAATAAAACTAGTTGAAACCTTTCAAGATTGTTTTTATGCACGTATTTGTCTATAGGAGACTCTAAATTCTGTGTATATTTTGGCATTGAAATGAAAGGGTGTGAGGAGGAAGTGTTGACAAAGACAAGCTATAACAACTTTATTTAGAAAATCTAACGGCGTTGACACTTTGACACGAATTCAGGGAGTCTAGTGAGTGAGTGGCAGACTATAGTCTCATCAAACAGAAGGAAAGAAATAATCAAAAAACAACAGAGGAAGAAAGAGGACCCCACACAACATGATGTGCTGGATTTATCACATGATGATCATGATGATATACAATGGAGCTGCCTTGCTGCTGCTGCTGCTGCTCATTTCCATCCATCCATCCATCCATCTACTGTCTAATCAGACAGTGATTGATGGGAAGCCCATATTGTACCATCCCAAAAGTACTTCTCTGTTCCTTCTTGCTTGCCCTTCTTCATTATTATAAATTAAATTACATGTATATTAGCGAAAGGCACAAGATTTTAGCTTAAATGAGTCAGCTTTGGATTTACTAATTTACTAATTTACTAGTAGACTAAATACTATTACTACCATTTTAAAATCTAATCGATGACTTTTGGAATTTTTTTTAATCGAGATTGTACTCTAGTAACATAATATGTAAACTTCTTCCATCATCACGTGTTAAGGGATTTCTTGGTCACCTACAATAGAGCGGACTCGAATTTTGACTTAATTTAATTCTAACTCATTTTTTCACTCAATTTTCGTCACTAAAATTAACCTTAAAGCTCGTCTTTTATCTAAAAAAAGTACATATTAATCTTCAATTTCATAATTAATAATATTATATCAACGAACATTATGATATGATGTTTTATATTATTAAACTGTAAATCAAAGATTGACATTTTACTTAATAAACAGTCTCAATTTACATTTTACGTAAGAAACAGTACATAATTTATAGTTTGACAATATAGAATTTTGATTTTTTCATGGTAAATATTTTTGTAGAGAGTCTTGGTGGTCTAGTCTTTTTATGTGTGTTGCTTGCAAGATGAGCCAACTTGTGTCTCAGGCTACGGTTGCACGGGTGCTGAGAGACCTGAGCCAAGCAATTAATGCTAGTAGCTCCAGATCCAATATTTCCTCACGCTGATTGGTTACCAAGAATCACATATCCTCCTCCTGGTTTGGACCAACCTAATCCTAGACTCGAACAACCATGAAACTCTGTCCAATTGTGAAATATCATAGATAAGCCCACCAATTGTCACTCATGCAAGTCGACACGTGGCGGGAGATGGATGAGGACGACTTTGAAGGGTAGCTGAGAGAGAGAGAGAGAGAGAGAGAGAGAGAGAGAGAGAGAGAGAGGAGGAATCTCACATTCACATGGGATGGTGTATGGATGGGTGCATGGCAGGCAGTATGGGGATGAGGGTTGGGGTGGGCTTCCTTTGGATGTATATGCAATTTTTGCATATAATGCATGCCAAACGGCACACACTCACACAAACCAAACAACACACTCTGCTATTTTACAAATGCTTGCTTCAACAAAATCGTGTTTCTTCTTTTGGCTTCTTTATATTTTCTCTTTCCAAGAAGTAATGTTTTCTGTGTGAGATATTTCACAATATCAACGTGATAATGTTATGTTGTTAAATTGTTAAATTGTTCGTTTCTTCATAAGCTAATAAAATTTAAGTTATTCAAAATTAATCTAATCCATCAAGCAGGAGAATTCAAACTTAGGTTTAAAATGAACAATAATCTGAGAGAGAGAGGGTAACTATGATTCACCCAAAAAAAAAGTGCTACTCATGATGAAGAAGACAGGAAGCTGGAGCCTTTTCTGTTACTTTTTCATCTTTTTCGGACCCTTAATTTTGACTGAGGATTTGAATTGATAATGATCCTAAACTTTCACGTGGGTCCTCATCTACTTCTCTTAATTAATTGGATTAGCTATTCCTCTAAAATCATGTTACATTTAATTAACCTCCAAGCTAAGTCAAGACTCTGAAAAGCTTGTACATTAGGGAATTCTTTTTGTCACTATATATGCTCATATATTCTTTACTTCTGTCTTCTGCTAATTATTCACGGACACTAACTTTCAGGGCTAAATTATATAACTAAAACTAATGAAAAGTTTTTATTTTTATTTGGTAAGTTGTCAAGTTTCTGATTTCTGTATATTATCATTTGTTTCTAATTCCTTGGACTTCTCTTATGGATGCTAGTTTCTTTGACCTACATTATTGTGTTTTTTTTTTTAAACCAATATTTGAGGGACATAGACACCATTTTCATATTTATTCTTTTTTTAAATAAATACAAATGATATTAGGGAAATGAGAAATTAAACTTAAGACCTCAAGTGCAGGAGTAACTGCTCTTAACTACTTGAACTACAAACTCCTTTAATTCGATATTTATCGTAAAAGAATAAGAATCAACCATAAGAAGATAGAAACAAGGGGTCCGATATTAGTAAAGTAGTAAAGTGAGAAGAATAGTGAGGTCAAATGAAGTAATGATTTAAACTATAATGAATTAAAAAAACAAAGAGTTGGAACTCATGATTCTTTGAAACCCTAAACTTAGAGGGTGAATGAAGGGTATTTTTATTATATATAATTTTAGGTTTTAACGTTTAAAAAAACAAATTGATGAACAATAGTAAAGTAATTTCATGTACAAAATTCTTTTCTAGAGAGTAACCAAGTGAATTTGCGAGTTCCAATGATAGAGACTTGAGTTAATCTGTCGATTGAAGTAAAATTTATTAAAAGTAAATAAATCTAAAAATGATGGGGGTATTTAAGTAATTAGATAATTAAGGATCTGCCGGCCTGCCAACTGCATCGAAATAGAAAGAGTGATGGATGGATGGCAGAGATGGAGTTAGGCCATTTTGTTTGTTTGTTTGGTCAAATCACCGTATCTGTAAATTGTCTCCAAAACCAACAAAACCGAAAGAGGGACAACAATGTTTTGAATTATTACGCACTTGACTCATCCACAATCCGTACGTGCCGGTGCATATTAAAAATCACAAATATTTGTTTTGGTTGGTTGAAAACAAGTAAATCACAAGTATTTGTTTTGGTTTAAAATTTAAGGTTTAGGGTTTAGGGAAAATTCGGTAAGGAAAAAAGAGTATTACCACATGACAACTGGTAACAAACAATCCTAAAGACAAAATTAAGAAAATAATTTGTCAAAAGCCAAAACATCATAAAGCCACAATGGACCATCTTTCAGTAGATATGCAACCTGATTAGATTCTCGATGGGTGAATTGACAAATTATATGATGGAAAAGATGAAAACAAATCATATACTTAAGTTGCTATTAGAATACAAATTTTGTTTTTTTGAGATTTGTAGGTCGGGGATGTTTAGACTATTCGTCGTTCATATTCCTAAACTCAATTTTTGAATCTTTTATATCCATTTGTTTTGCAATGGAGAATAGGATTTTTTTAAAATAATTAAATAAAATAACTTCTACTCGAAATTAAGTTTTCTAGGCATATTCTATGTTTTCGGGTCATTTTCTAGGCATTTAAAGGCAAAACAAGTTTTGTAGAAAATTAATGATGATGGGATAAAGACAATTTGTATAAGGACAAATGTTCTATTTTTTTTAATATTTATTCGACAATTGTCGTTTATAAGATTTGAATTTATCAATATTTTCTTTAAGAAAATAAGAACCGAATGTTACTAAATGCACGTTTGGGGACAATGGTAATGATCAAGGCAGGCGTTGAAATTCAATATGTCTGTAAAAGGGTGGAAGTCTTTAATTTCTTGTAAGTATAGGCATGGTGGGTTGTGGCGTGCCACCATATATCCTTCCACTTCCAAAGGTCTTTATGAGTTTGGAGTGGTCCATTTTTAGGTCTCTGTCCAATTTCTTCTTCAAACCACTCAAGTCACACCATGAACAAGCACCACGCATGCACATATATATATATATATATATCAAACATTAAATCAAGATAAAAGTCTTCAATACTAGTTGTACTTACCTACAAGCTTCGTCTGACATTTCGCACACCAATATTGATGCATACAATAACTCTTCAATTATTATTATTATTGTTATCTCTAAGCAAATTAATATCATCACAAAGTACTACACTTTCAAACTAGAGCATCGCATGATCACTTGTGCTAGGTTTTAGTTAGGATTGTTTTTGTTTTCTTTTAACAATGGTAGACACACTGTTTCGGTCAACTAACCTAACTCACGTATGTACTTTAAATCGTTAAATAATGTACGTGTAGCTTCTAATTATGCCAACTACAATAGGACTCGTGCATAAAATGGAATGTGGATACAGTTAATGGTCACTATCTAACAAAATATGTGACAATAATAGTTGGGTGGGGTGACATGACTTGAGTGAATTCTGATTAATAAGTTTGAATGGGTTCCCAGTTGTTTTCATGTGGCAAAACCAGAATTGTATCATTTGATAGCACACCATATGTTATGTTCCATCACATTTTACAGTAAAATTGATTTGATATCTTTATAATGTGAAAGGATCGTATTGTGGCAAGCATTGGCTAGGATAGTCCACAGTTGTTTTCATATGCATATGACACCATATTCCTGCAATTGTTAGCAAGAACATTGAGAAATGTGTGCAAGTGGAGTTGGAGAAACCACGAGAGCACTTTCTAAACTGTGCTTCTACATAAAGTCATGAGGATCAATGATATAGAATGGATTTTTCAAGACTTTGACATTTTACACGATGTCTTCTTTATTTCCCTTTCCTTTTTATAATGCCTTGATTGGAGTGGGTGTTGTCTCCTCCCTCCCTAGTTTGCTTTCCTCCATGTTTGAAAATTCTAAGGCTAAATTAAGTGAATATATAGATGTGTGTGCTGTGCTGCAACCTATGCAACTGCAGCGTTTTGGTCAAGCACTCGTAATTCCATAGTACTATTAGTTATTGGGTGAATATGCATATCCCACTTGGGACTGAGTGCATGACATAATATATATATATATATATATATATATAGTACTTAGGTCAAAATTAAGCTTTTAATTGTTGAATATACATATATATATTTACATAAGAGCCATGTTGGAATATCACACCCTATATTTAGTGGATGGTAATGGATTGAATTGATGGTGGGTATGTCATTTTTATCCCCATTTTTATTAAGCATTTTCCTCCATTCCCACATTCCCAATCCCTGCCTGGGAAACGGGTTCCTCGACCCATCTCATTATAAAAAATAAAAATAAAAAAACTACTTTGTTGAACGGGAAAAAAGCACTATGAGCACAACATATGTATCAATTCAATTTTTATTAACTAAAAATCTAGACTATTTAAAAAAAATTAATACATTTCAAAACTACACGTCCAAGACCAAGACATGATCATCATATTATAGAGGTAACCAGTGGCGGAACCAGGAATTTTTGTGTTGAGGAGCCATCATATAGACCGAACAAGACATTAAAAATTTTCAATTTTTCAACCTTAACAAATGTTTGAAAAAATAAAAGGCAGAAAATAATTGTTTATTCAATAGGTATCAAAATAACACTCGTCGTTCTTTCATATCTCGAAAAACATCTATGAGATACGACCAAAAAAAAAAATCATATTCTATGCATAGAACATATAAGATACGAAACATATAACTATAACAATGAAAACTTCAATTTTCCCTCATATAAACATATACAAATATATTCTCATGAAAAATAAATAAACAAAGAAAAAAAACTATGGCTATGTAAAGTTATCTGACCTGGAATTAAAAATTTTGAAGCAATGGGTTGGAGAGCAAACAACCAAATTCAATTATTTTCTTTTGATGTGTGCGCTACTTCAAATTAAGTTCATGTTGCTTCATATAGGAACAAAAATTAAAATCCCACTCTTTTTTTATTTGGGTAAAAGTCTACTTCCTATTTGATGAATGAGATTTTTTGAAACTTTATTTGATTGGCCGCTTTTATTTTTTTATTTTTTATATTGATTGGCTCCTATTTGAATAAATCACTTAGTCTTTTTTTCTTAGTAAAAAAATCACTTAGTCTTTTACTTATAAAGAGAAACACATCTTTTCTTTATTGTGAGGGGCCACAAGCAATAATTATTATATATACTTCCTAAAAGTAGAAAGCAAATACCAAATATTAAATTGTGTCCAAATTTTGGGAGGGCCCAGGCCCTTCAACCCTTAACAAGCCTCCGCCTCTGGAGGTAACATCACAATCACACATCTTAATAATATATTTATATAAAAATAAATTATATATATTCTAAACGGCTGGGTTCAGGTTCCTCAACTAAAGCTATATATAGGGAATTTTAGTTGAGGGATCTTTCAAATAAACTTATTTGAGGGACATCTTTCTAGGGCCTACTCCGTATTGTATTTCACTAATCCAAATCGTTTATTTTGTAGATACTCATTTAAAGATTATTTCTATAAAAAAATCACTTGAATTCGAAATCATTTGACCACTCAATTGAATTATTGAAATTTTAGTACTTTCTTGAAACACTATGTCATTGATTTTGTAGGACATAATTGGATATCGAAACAGTTTTCAATTTGTCTAATTTTTTGCAAGGATGATCTATGAATGAAGACCTAAAAAATAGATTGTTTGGATCGTTAAAAATAAATTCGTAGAGTATCTTAAATGGCGTCTATCAAATAAAATTATTTGAATGATCCCTCAATACGATAGAAGAGTAATATATATATATATATATATATATATTTTGCTTATTAAAAAAAATTAGATTGTCCTAGCTGGAGAGAGGAGTTGGCTAACAAAACCATGGCTTATCCTGAGCCAAACTGCATTGCTTGCAATATCTTGTAATTTGACAGACGGAGAAGATTTGCTACAGAAACAGAATGATTACCATGAGGTGCCTTTAAAATTGATTAAGATCAGAAAAGCTGATGATTATAAGCTGTTCATTGAGCTACTTTTTTCAGTCCTAGACTCTGCGTTTTATAATATTCACGTGCCTTTGGATTTCCGAGAGATACCATGTCACAACAAATGATTATGATTATATTACTTTGATAAAGACTCCACTTAACTCTCATTAACAAGATTGGAATCGTTAACTCTCATTAATAAGATTGGAGGAAGGACTGTTCTTTTTCTTCTTTGATTTTTTTTAAAAATTTTGCCCCTTCTGAGAGACAAAAGTGACATTGTTGCAGATGTGACTTTAGTGTAATGTGTCGCCACAATGTTTGACAAAACCTACAAATTGGTGGGGGGTCATACTTATTTTCCTCATCATCATCTCTCCTGTGCTTTTGTGCCCGCAGGTCAAATTCTTCGATTCTACTCCATCTCCTGTTCATAAAGTTCAAAGATTTTGCTTTTGATAATAATTGCACTTTGAAACAGTTGAGTGCTTGCTTGCTTGCTTATATACAGAGTTTTTGACCAAGGAAAGAAAATTTACAAGTTTGACAGCTTTTGCTTATACTCTCAACTCAAGTTTCCCTTCTACGTTCCAAATCAAGATTTCATTATTTTAAATGACAAACTCAGAGTGCCGACATCTTAGAAAATAAAATATTTTGCATAATTTTGAGTGATGAACATGGTAGGAACTATTTACAGTGCTCGACTCGATAATGATAGTCATCCTTGGATATATGCATGAAACAAGGAGTGGCTTCAGTGCTGCTACCACTACTTCTTGGTGGTGGATAGCTCGAAATTTTTTTATTACATGTTCCTACTAGCATCACTGTCTGTCTGAGTTATATATAGCAGAAAAGGGGAAAAAAAAGCAAGATGCATTTGATATAATATTTAATACTGTGATATAATTGAAAACGTTGAAATATCTAGAAAGATTGGATAATATAAAGAAGGGCAAGGCTCAAACCCACTTACAGCAGTGCTTGAGTTTTAAATTTAAAAGAATAAGAGAACATACTTCTATGTCTGTGGAAGGGCAACCCAAACTAAGAATTATGAGAGAGCAGAGAAAATGGAGAATAGCAGTGTGGTTTTATGGGACGTTGTTGGAAGGGAATTGCAAGTTCAACTACCTGATGTTTATGCAGTTGAATTCATTGTCTCAGTTCGCTTGAAAGAAGACAAATGGAGATTGTTTCAAGTGCTCAATCATTCAACATGACTATAGAAAAAAGCAGACTGCATGCGTCTGTCTGCTGTTTCTGGATGTAGATTGTCAAATTTGGACATGTTATATAATTAGGGTTGCGTAAAATGTGTAAGGGTCCTACAATTCTAGACCTTTGCTTTCTAATGGATCGAAGTTTTAAATTTTTTGTTGTTGGCGTGATTTGACCTAATTGTACTGCATGAAAGAAACAAAACCCATTTTACCATTACACGACACTTAACAGCTAACAGTAGGTCCTAGACTTTTTAGTTAGCGAGAGACTTTCATTACATTACATTTTAGTCAAAATTAACAAAACATTAATATCTCTGTTACATGAAAGTTTTTCCGCTTTAGTTGAGATGTATCAACCACCATGATAGATGTAAATTTTAAAAAAGGCAATGAAATCTTTCACGAGAAAGATGGAGTAACTTCCAATGTATGAAGTAAAAACATTTGAAGCTTATTAGGCTATTATGTTTTGAAGCAAGTCACCTCACTTAAAAGTAAAAACAAAAGTAATTTCCACTCTCATCATGTTTTTTTTCTTGAAATGACTACCTACTCATTATGTTTTTTTTACATCAAAGACTCTCTTCCAAAAAGTGGAAGATGTAAAAATATCTTTTTACTAGTTCGTAAACTGTGAATTAAACTATTAGTTAAGCTAAATGTGTTTTTTGAATTCATAATTTAACAAGATAAACATATTGCATATTTATTTGTGTTACCCAAAAAGCCATAAGCCTAAATATATTTTTTTATATAAAAAATACGGAAAAAATTAACTTTAGATACCAACTTGTGTATAATTTATCTAATAAAATCTATTATACTGATGAATTCCACTTTTATTAGAGAAATAATACACAAGTCGATCTCTCTAACATAACCCTTTTTATATAGACAGTGTAAACGTGGCAGAATGTATGAGTAAAGTTACTGGGTCTTGGAGTTGGCGCAAATTTGGTGCAGAGGAGTTAGCTGCAGCAGCAGCAGCCACATTTCCCGACTCATGCAGCCTACTTCTTCATTCGTACAAGCAATTTAGATTCTCATTTAAAAAGCATAAAAACAAGGGTTTTGATTTGAGGATTTTCCCACAAGCAAAGAAAGAATCAAACTTTATTTATTAAATTAATATTAATTAATAATAATATAGAATTACATAAGTCAAGGTTCAAAGCACAAGAACCAAGGAATTAGAGCAGAGCAATCACATGGGAGCCATGTTGGGTTGGGCAGTGAATAACACGACACCGTTTTTCACCCAACCCCAAAATGTAGGCAGAGAGGCTGCCAGTGGCATGGCAGCGCTCTCTCTCTCTCTCTCTCTCTCTCTCTCTCACTCTTTTTTGGGTTTCGGAAGCCGGTTTGGCGTGGAGGGGACTTATGCCCCATATTCCGATGTATTAATATTATTCAGGACAATATTTATGCTTTCTCTATTTTGCCTGATTTCCCAAGAACACTACCTAACTAGCCTTCCATTCCTACATTGCATGTGTGCCACTGTCTCTTTCTCTAGGCCAAGAATTTCATGCCCTAGCCCTAGGGGAAGAATTCTATGCGGGAAAACAATTCCTCATGCTTAGGGTGGCTCTCTGTCTCTATGTTATGACTCGTGGGATTGTCTTTTTCAAATGCAAATTGGTCAATTTCATACATAATTTTTCATACATAAGAGGAGTGTTAGCATCAATCATTCATCCGTGAGTGAGTGTCGTTGATATATTTAAAAATCGCATTTAAAATTGAAGAATGATTGCATCTACTGAGTTTCACAGTGCATCATCGGTTCATAAACTGCTCATAATCACTCACCACAAATAATACTAGAATAATTCCACAAACTGCGTGATTGACTAATGCTTGAATAATTCCACTAAATGTGATTTGGGTAAGTACACCCTTTTCTTTTGCTTTATGTATTGGAGCTTGACATGATAGAAAAAGGAAATGTTTGAAGAAAAAAAAGTCCACCACAAAGTGGAGTGTACCAAATTTGGATTTCATACATTGCATATTTCAATGTGATTGTAATGTTTGAGCATAGCACCTAATAATAACACCTTCTTTTGAGCTCATAGCCTCATAGATTGCTGAAATGTTAGGACTGCTTGTGCTTCTCCAATATTAAATTAGCAATTAGTACAAGAAATTGAAGCATCTTTTATTGGTTTTAAACTTCAAACCCTACTGAAAGCACCTTTTGACCAACAACTCTCCCTAAATGCCTAAGTTTGTAGTCTGTTTATTCAACCAAGACTTCACCTTATTCATTAGACAAACAGTTCATCACTGAATGCTAAGTCCCTAAGCTACTTATGTTCATAATTTAAACATATCTCTGCTATGTCACTTCATCACATTTAATTATGCTTTTTAGTCTTTATTTTAATTTAAACATCTTTTGTATTTTCTTGTTGTCAATCTTTTCTGTCTATGATGGTGTGTGTCATATTCTTTGTCTCAAATTTTGTAGAGCCGACATATTTCATCACCCTAATTGATGTCTTATGTCCCTAAGGAAAGATTACTTAGTGGTTTTAAGTAATGTGTTGCAACTTCCAAGAGTTTCCAGAGCAAATCATAATCGTATGGTATTGTAGTGTGTAGTTTATAAACAAGAAAAATAATGTTGAACAAACTCCAAAATCACTCTAACTGAAACGTTAAATCTTACCGCGGAATAATATTTCTCTCTCATTATGTTATTTTTAGTTATTTGACTTTGATATTTGACATCTCCCTTGAAGATGCTCTAAAAGCATCTTCAAAGGAGATGTCAAATACAAAAAATTAAATTTAAATTTGATGGTTGATGTGGCAATTTGATATTTACACAGTTTTATACTCCATCCGATATGTCAAATAAATAATTATTGTAACAGTTAAATCATTTAAGATAAAGAAGAAAAAATAAATAAATGAAAATAATAAATGAAAGTAACAGTCAGCTACCTCTTAAAAATAATAAAATATTCATTTGACATCTTATTTTTGAGATGTCAAAAATAACATCTCAACCTCCAGTCTTCATTCTACATCAGCTTTGACACATCGGTTGGAGTGATGTGAGATATTATTTCTAGCCGTTAAATGTCTATGTGGTACTTTTAACACATCGATTGGAGATTCTAAGATGTTAAATAAATACTATTATGCAAAGTTTTACTTTTCTCATGAGATATAATACTCACAGCACTTTATAATGTGTTATTGTGAGTGTTAGTCAACTCAGAACAGTTGGTCAACTCAAACCATGTCCTTCACCATACTGTAACTTTGCAATGTCACAACAAACAAAATGTCTCATGAAATTAACAAATTCTGCATATAAACACAGACATATTAATCGATTACAACATTATAGTAAAAAATTAAAATAAAAAAAATATTTGTATTGTCAACCCCGAAACCCCCAATACGTTAACATGTTGCAGGAAGGAGCCAACTGATCATAAGATTCTAAATCTTGATAACTTCTCTCCATCAAGGGACCCAAAAAGCTGATGCATGAAAGGTTGAAATCAAGAGAAAAGGACCCAAAGATTGAAACAATCTAGCTAGAATTTAAATCTTCTTCACAATTTATTACAAGCAACAGCGGAATCTACAGCAACTTTGCATAAATTTGTTTGCTGCCTACACTGCACTCAACTGGTAGCTTAGCTGGCCCTACCCTAAAAGCCCACCTCCCTCCTCCCGAGAAAAACTTTCATAAAACGGAAATAACATTATTTTGTTATATCCCGTCAATAATAACATCATGACAAGCATTATAACACTTTTAAATAGCATAACATTATTGGCCGATTGTAATAAAACAATATTATTCCGGTTACAAATAAGTTGAGAAAGAGAGAGCTATAGGGCTATTTGCAGCATAGTTGCAGCATTGCATTGATAAGTGGGCCTACATATTTTGAAACTTGCAACAAATACAAATAAAAATACAAAATTTTGGAAAGCTGTACTGGTTCCGTTCTGTTCTGGTCGCATAGCAATTAGCAATTTTTGGTTAGCGAGAATGCCCCTGAGAAAGGACGAAGAGTAGGGGTATTTGGGTAAATTCGGAACGTGGGATTTGTAATCTGCAGCGGGCGGTTGAGGTAAATATCTTTAGGAAAGATATTCCGCGTAACACAATGTACTGGCTGCGGCACGTTCTGAATCTCCGACACACCGCACTCAATTCAATTTTCTTGTCCTTACATTCACTGCTCGTGATACCATAAATATAAAATATAAAATATAAAATAAAGATTAAAATTAAAAATTAAAATAAGGTTTGTAAGAAAAATGGTGACCAAAATTCAATGGTTGCAGGCAGCTGCCACCTGAAAATAGGAAGGGCAATAAGTGAACAAAAATGTCACAATCATACTTTTTATTTTTGTTCATAACAAGAAAGTGGTTATTCCTTCTTTTAAAATTTGCCAATGTTAGGTAAATAGGAATTCCTAATTTCAAATAATCGACGTAATTTTCTTATTTTGTACAAGATTTTTTAATGAACTTTGGATATTTGTACTAAGTTTTTTTTAGTAATTGTAACCCATTATTCACTTTTTTATTTTACATGAAGTTTTAAGATAAATTCCAAGTCTTTATCACCGTTTAGAAATCAGTATTTATCAAGTAAATTCGAATGTTTTTACCGAATTTGAACCATTTTAGATTAGAAACTTTTTTTTTTGGGGTCTTTTAGCTCATTGCCACGTGAGTTTATAGATTGAATGTATTATAATATATGTCAAACTATAATTTGCGAGAGAGAACAAAAATAGAAGGGGTAAAAATAGGGTAATAAGAAAAGTAAGGAGGCAAAACTGAAATGTAATAAAAAGGAGCGGGAAGAGTGATAACAGGACAGGCTAGGTGAGTCGTGGAAGCGCGCCGAGCCAATAAGTGGAGCCGATCGAATTGTAGGAGAGGGAAGAAAATAAATGAAATTAGGTAGCTGGGAAGATGACGGAAGCTAATTAACGGCAAAAATTGTCAGTTAGCCTGCAAAACGCAAAACAAATTTTGTTTGTGTGTTTTGTCGAGGAGAGGAGAGGAGAAGGAGCGGAGGGAGGGGGTTTTGCTTCTCTTCTCACACCACCACCCCTCTGAAGAGCCGCGGAATCTTTTTGCTCTGTGTAAGGCCCCGGTTAAAGCCACCCCCCATCCCCCTCACGTGGGTCCCAGTCCCACAAAACCCCCTTCTCCCCTACACAGTAGTACAACCACACCACGCCACGCCCCCATCATTATTAGTATCTCTCTCTCTCTCTCTCTCTCTCTCTCCCCACAGACTCAGTAGGGGTTTTGTTGGTTTCTCTCTCTCTCTCTCTCCCCTCCTTTGCCGCGCCCAACTCACTCCCACGTTCGCATCTCTCTCTGTACATTGATAGTAGTATGGATCACAGAGAGATGCTGAGCTGATTCTTTTTCTGGCCGTACACGTGGCTTTCGTTATGTACTTGGATTTTTGGGTGATGACGACCATCATCGTCAGATATCATCAGAGATGATAGTTTTTAGGGTTGGTTGCATCATTTGCATGAATGAGTGAGGTCAGACAGACAGAAAGCCTCTCTCTCTCTCTCTCTCTCTCTCTCTCTCTCTCGGAGGGGGTTGGTTGGTCAAACCCTTTGGACTTTTCTTCTTACTCTTTTTTGGGTTTGCTAAACTGCCCCTTTCAAATTCTAATTACGGCTTAATAATAATAATAATAAGAATCCAACTTACAAGTTGTCAGCGAATTCATGTTCTGCACTTTCTTCATGCCAAAAAAAAAAAAAAAAAAAAAACAGAAGAAAAAAGTGCAGGTCAGTAAACAATGGTAAGAGAATAGGGTTAGTAAATTTGACCAGAAGCAGACAACGAACGTACTGTCTATATACTGGGTGTGTGTGTATATAGGTTCACCAAATTTTTGGCTGGTATTGCAATAATTTGAGTGCGAAATTTCAGAGCAGTTGGACCACTTGGTTTGGTTCATTCATTTATTTATGCTTGTGTTCTGGCCCTTTGTCCTTTTCTTTATTCTTCTCTTCCCTAAACGTCTGGCGTTACCTTCCCTTTCCTCTCACTCACAAGTGTTTTTGGCAGGTGAAACTGTAAAAGTGAAAAAAGTGAGTAGAAAAGAAGAAAAGAAAAGAATGGCACCTGGAAAATAAAAACAGTGTTTGTTTGTTGTTAAAAATGAAATGAATGAACGAGTCATTAGTTTAAGCACTTGATGATATGATCGAAATGATTAAAATTACAGATGAAGCTTTATCCATGAGATCATGTGAGAATCACCAAACATTCCTTCATTAATGGGAATGTCTGCTCAAATTGCGATCAATAATAATGAGCTAGCCTTGTTCCCCTCCCTCACCACTCGAAATTAACTTTTATTTTACTTTTACCCAATAAAAATAAAAAATCTCAAACTTTGCGTGAAAATAATTAGTTCTTCACATGGTATCATCATATATTGTCGACGATGATGATGAGCTAGCTGTGCTTGTGGTGTTGTTTCAATCATTATGAATGATGCACAGCAATTCAGGTGACTGATCATCTGCAACTGCTGCAAACCAAGGAAAACGACGATACACAAAACAGTACTTGTGAATTAGCAATCATCAACTCGATGGATCACTTTAAAAAAATCTTAATATATAATAATATATGCATATATCACTTTCATTTTGAAAAGCATGGACCCCATCAGCAGCCAGGCTCAAGAATACATCAATAATCTGCCCAAATTAATAATGGGATTAGAGAGAGAGAGAGTTGAAAAAGATGAAGAAAAGTGAGTGATGTTTTACCGGATTTGGTGTCCATGTAGGGCCATAAAAGACAAGGGGAGCTATTTAATCACGGATTTATGGCTTTTGTTTGTGCTTTCACTTTCTGCTGCGAAATTAGATTTGTTGAAGACTTGTTAATTAGTTTAGTTTAATATTCAATGCATTATGCATGCACACAAGTTACAAGACAAATGTAACATCAATAGCAATCATAGTGTGCGCCAAAATTAGGTTTCCCATTCTTACCGCCATCACAAGGTGGAAGGAACACTAGTTTGAAAGACTCCCTTAATTAAGGTTTATCTAATTCTAAACACATATTTAATGACCACTCACAATGTCAAAAAGGTTTATTTAATACTTAAGCCCCACCCCCACAATGCCTGAAACTCCATATCTATAAATTATAATCATCTAATCCATATCTTCTATCTCCAAGGATAAGTTTTGGTTTGGGTTTTATATTGTTTCTACAAGGATTGGGCTGATGGTTGACCCATTGTGAAAGTTACATGTAACAATCTAATCCGTATTTCCTCCTATCACTAGCTTTCCCGGTTTATATGTAAGGACGAAACTAATGACTCGTTTGATAACCATTTGTTTTTTAAGTTTTTAGTTTTAAAGCTAGATAAAAGCAACATAGATGTGAGAGAAATGAGGGATACATGAAGGAGAAAGTGGACGGAGATTATTATATGAAACGAAAACTTTAAAAAAGAAATACTATTTGAAATTGTTTTTAGTTGTCATTTTAAGTAGCATTCCGTTGCATTTTCTCCCTTCCTTTCCATCCCTCATTTCTCCCTTCTCATACCTATTTTCTTCTTTCTTTCTCCTATGTATTTCTCTTCTACCATTAACTAACAACACAAAAAAATAGTTACCAAATGGGCCCAAATATTTTGAATAGACCAAATTGTGGTCGTGTGGGCTTCAAAAAATTGTAAGACCATCTTTCCTCAGAACGTTTGTTTTGTGGGCTGGGCCGGGCTAGTAGCCCAGAAAGCCCTGTAGCCTTGTACAACAACACCTTAGCCCGAGTCCCTTTCAGACTTTTTTTTGGTCTGAAAATCACAGTCAGACTCGTATGTGTAATTTGCTTGTACACTCCAACATAGCATGCACTTGCACCACCACCATTTCACCATGTACAACAACATATGGGAAAACTATTCTTGAGGTGAGTTATACTAGTTGATTATGTTGTTAAACTGTGAATTTAAATAATCGCGTCGATTGCAATCATGTGAATTATTATTTGGAATATTAATTAGAATCCAGATTAGCAATCTAATAACATACCAAACTATGTAACAAGAAATCAGTATATATAATAATAAGAACAACCATATCTCTTACAAAACACATGCTAATACCTACAACTTTTGTTCATAGAATTAGTTTACTCTATTGAGTTTCACAACTCA
This sequence comes from Prunus persica, assembly GCF_000346465.2. NCBI lineage: Eukaryota > Viridiplantae > Streptophyta > Magnoliopsida > Rosales > Rosaceae > Prunus > Prunus persica. The sequence goes on from NC_034009.1 coordinate 11,987,508, forward strand.
CCCATGAATTAATAGAGTAAAATAATTATATACCAAACAAAAGTTTTAAGGTATAAGCATTGCTTATTATATGATTTAAACATTTATATCCTCTATAATCTCACATGCATATATATTATAATAAAACCATATATCAAATTAACTTCAGCACTTGATCGCCACTCGAGCAAACTTTGCATGTATCTGTTCAAGTAGTGCTTTCTGAGCGCAAACTTTGTTGAACTTCAAGCACCAGTTCCTCCACGCTCAGCTGACACTCCAGTCCTATCTGCAATCACAAATTAGAATGTAGTGAGATCAGATCAAGTTTAGTTTCTCCAAATATATATGCATCAATCCAATGCCTCAAGTTTGGTTTCTCCAAATATATGACTGCTTGCATGTGATCAGTTCATTTTTCTGATTCTAGAGAAAAAAAAAAAACAGTTCTCTAGGTTTGACATATAGCAGCTCTCTCACTGAAGCTTGAGGGTAGCTAAAACCCTAACTTCCCAAAACTTTAGAATTCACACTGAGCTCAATTTAGAATTTCCAAATCTATGTCTTCCAAAATTCTCATCACCATGTGTATATATAAGATGCATACTTAAGTTATTTCATGAAGTGAGATATATATAGACTAGAACGTATATACCTTGATTACAAAAGAGTATAAAACAGTGTCTTCCATGCTGCTGATGTTGAGATGAAGGACCTCAAATGAAAGCCTCTCCAGCACACCAATTATCTTGGCAATTTGACCAGATGTTCTCCGAGATATTATCTTCAACACCACATTGGACCCCGAGATCTTCGCTTCGACATCTGCCACTGGAGAGTTACAACAAGCTCCTATAGCTAGTTCCTTATTGATCACATGATGGTGATTGTCTACCCCTAAATTAAAATTGAAATTAGTGTTTTGATCAAGTTGGGGAGTAGATGGATATTGCTGAGGCAATACTACTGGCTTCGGGCTTGGATTAGGGCTAGGGCTAAGGCTCTTCCTCCGTTTATTAGATTCCAAAGACTGTAAAACTTGATGCAATTCCTTGATGAATTCTATCACACCTCCTATGATTGATGCTTGGTCTCCCTAGAACATGTCAAGCAATTAACAAGAAAATGATTAATTAACACCGACTTAAAATTGATCATATATATGTATAGAGTAATTATATATGAGATACCCTTTTGATGTAGAAACAAGGGGTTAAAGAGCGTAAGACTTTGAGATGTTCGTTCATCTGCTTTCTTCTGTTTCTCTCCACAGCTATGTGAGACATGGTTTTCTTCTTTTTGTTTTATTGTTTTCTGTTCTCAAGCTCTTGCAATTTGTTTTTCGTCCACACACCAACTCAAAAACTCTGCTATTTATAAGAGATACATTGAAAGAAACCCAAAATGGACCAAAAAAAACCACCTGTTGTTGGGTCTGCATTAAATGCCTTAGGTCGCATTCTCGTGAAGTTCTTTTTTACTCTCTCTCTCTCTCTCTCTCTCTCTCTCTCTCTCTCTCTCTCTCTCTCTCTCCCCCTTGGTAGCATATACTATTACGCGTCTCACGTTTATGAAATTGGGTTCAATTACGTGCCCCCGTGCAAGTTAAAGAAGGAAGAGTTAGAGTTGCGCTTATCTTTCCCATGCACATATTTATCTAGCTATCTCTAGCTGGTACTCTATAACTCTCTCTCATGCATGACATGCTCACTTCTTTCATCTCCTCAATCGATCCTATTCCTATACATTACAATTTACATGGGTCCATTTTGGTGAACATTGAAAGAAATCCAATTTCAAAGTTCACCATTGAAGTTCTCTGATCTGTTGGAAAAATGCATGCTTACAATAATATATAATAAATACAATGACTTGCTTATGGGCGCAGACCCTAAAACCATCGGGGTCCTCATGGGACTTCCAAAGTTCACTACTGGTTGAAACTGAACTACCAATTTCACGTGAAAAATATTTACTGCACTGGAAAGAAGTTTATTTATTTTTCATTGAAATTGTTTTGTTTTAGGATGTGACACATTATTCTGTGTGTATGCATGATGATTTAGGCAGTAGGAGTTAATTGAACATTAATTAGTATAAATATTACTCATTTAGTGATATATAATATGATAAAGAAAGATGATGAAATCTTTCGTAATTTAGGAACAATATGCGTGTCAGAAGTATTATTAATTATAGCCAAATGAGTATATACATATAGTGCTTGTTTAGCCAAGTGGCTGGGGTGGGTGGCTTCAAGTTGTTCTGACTTTGGCCCAGGATCATGTGCTTTTATTGAATTGTTCAAGAGAAATTAATTATCCCTTCTGCTACTGCTGCATGATCTCTTCTCTAGTGTTTGTTTGTTTGTTTGGGTGGGCAAGAGTAAGCTTACTAGCTTAGCTTAGGTAGGTATAGGAGCAGCCCGGATGATGCTGGATCCTCCATGGAGAAGAGACTTTATGAGGCGCAGAGAATGAATGTCCATCAACCTCACAGAACTGAAATATATATATATTATATAGTATGACATTCTGATCATGACATGTATTAATTCATACTCTACGTAAATGGGTTCATGCCCAACACAACTATAAATTAAAAGAATGAGCAGACAGACAACACAGACACAGAGAGAGAGAGAGAGAGAGAGAGAGAGAGCTATCATCTATTTTCTTAGGAGACTGGAGTTTGGGTTTTGGCATGAGCATAACCAGCTTTTAATCTCCCGCCAAATTAATTGGTTTTGGCATGAACCAACCATTATGTCCCTTTTCTTTTTCCTTCCATTTTCACTCTCATCCTTCTATTTGATACATATTTTGCCTTGACAGGATTTCACATCTTACACAACCGGACTAGACTAGACTAGATTGACTACGTATTTTTTTAAATTTTTTTAAATTATTTAAGTCTAATGTTAAATTTCTAATCCCATAACTAATATTTTTCCAAGCCCAACTTCAAAACACTTTTCCTTTATAGGTCCAATCATCTCTCTATACATGAAAGTGAATCATTTGTGAATTCTTAAGCCTAAAAAATAAAATTTTAGTTGGAATTTATAAAATAAAAAATAAAAAATAAAAAAAATCCGATCCAACACCGAAAAAATAAATAATCGCACCGAAACCAAATTAAATCGGACCAGTTAGTTTCATAAATTCTTTTCACAAAAATGGGACCTGTTGGAGCAGGATTCATTTCAAGAAGAAATACCTCCACATGTTCTTGACTGAAGTCTGCACGCTTCCTTGGTCGAAAGAGAACTTCGGACTTTGTTCCCTAGGTCGAACGATGGAAAGGGGGTGAGTACCTGCAAAAGTCACTCCGACGCTCAAGTCAGTATTTGCGCAGCGTACTCTTAGTGTTTAATTGAATTTCTCGTCCTTTGGCTGGAGGTCTAGCCGGGTTTTTATAGCGCTTCGAGTTCTTGGGTTTGGCCATGCTTCCCTAGCTTTGTGCATCCCGTCCCCCACTTCATGGTAGTGGGATCAGATGAGTTGTAGTGGGATCAGATGAGTGATTTGCGTCTCCCTCGCTCCGCACTTCTCTAGTGGGAGGGAAGCTCGATCATCCTACGTCTTTTGGTTGTGGCATATGGGTTAAGCTATGATAAATGAGATTTGGTCCCCACAGTGCCCTCTTTTTTTCCTCTTTACACGCTTCGCGGGTGGAGAAGGAAAAATGATCTAAGTGGGACTTTGGAATAGGATTTCTTCGGGTTGAGCACATGTCATCCAGATGGGCTCATGGCTGAGCCTAAATAAGCCATACCTTTTCCCTTGGGCTTGCTGGTCAAGCCCAAAAATATGATTCCTATTTGCTTATCACAAACCCATGCATGTTGCTTTCGCATCTTGCATGTGAAATATTCAAATGTGGACTTTCATGCACGTTGCTAACTTTTCAAGTTCCAATTGTGGACTGTTACCCCTATGTGGTGTATTCAAGTGCAGACAACCGATCCCATGTGCAAGTGGGCCCTTTTCTTTATTTTGGATTTCTGCGCCTTTGCTGATCTGGTGGGCCCCTACGCATTTTCTTCTTGGCTGACCGACCCCAGTTGAGGTGCGCTTGGTTTTGAGCTTTTGCTAATCCAATGGGTCCCATGCACCTTACTTTATTTGTCATAGTCGATCCCAACCCCAGTTGGGGTGCGCTTGGTTTTGAGCTGTTGCCAATGCGGTGGGTCCCATACCTTTTGGTTTTTTTTCTCCTGGCCGATCCTATCCCCACTTAGCTTTGAGCTTTTGCCAATGCGGTGGGTCCCATAATTCTTGGTTTCTCTCTCCTGGCCGATCCCATCCCCAGGTGTCATGTCTTTTAATTTCACTCTCCTGGCCGATCCCATCCCATTGGCTTTAAATTTTTGCTAATTCAGTGGGTCCCATAATTCTTAGTTTCTTTCTCCTGGCCGATCCCATCCCCAGGTGTCATGTCTCTTAGTTTCTCTCTCCTGGCCGATCCCATCCCATTGGCTTTGAGTTTTTGCCAATTCGGTGGGTCCCATACCTCTTGGTTTTTCTCTACTGGCGGATCCCATGCCCAGGTGTCATGTCCTTAGTTTCTCTCTCCTGGTCGATCCCATCCCCTTGGCTTTGAGTTTTTGGCAATTAGGTGGGTCCCATACCTCTTGGTTTCTCTATCCTGGCCGATCTCATGCCAATCCGGTGGGTCCCATGTCTCTTAGTTTCTCTTTGCTAGCCAATCCCAAGCCCAGCTGGGATGCGTTTGGTTTTGAGTTTTTGCCAATCCGGTGGGCCTCGTGCTCTTTGCTTTCTCTTTGCTAGTCGATCTCGAATGGATTCCAATATTCTTGAGCTCACCTTCCGAACACATGCGCCTTTGGTTCTTCAATTGATCCAAGGTGTCCACGCATTTTTTTTCTTCTTGTGTTTGAGCCGTCTGCGCGGGCCCAAAACCCCTTAGCTGTCCTTTTAGACCCGTGCACCTTCAGTTTCTCAACCGACCAAAGGTGTTCACGCACTTTTTTTTTCCTTCTCTTTTTTTCTTGCGTTTGAGCCGTCTGCGCTGGCCCAAAACCCATTAGCTGTCCTTCCGGACCCGTGCACCTTCGGTTTCTCAACCGACCAAAGGTGTTCACACACTTTTTTTTTCTTTTTTTTTTTTTTGCGTTTGGGCCGTCCCCGCGGGCCCAAAAACCCCGTAGCTATCCTTCCGGACCCGTGCACCTCTGGTTTCTCAACCGACCCAAGGTGTTTATGATTTTTTTTTCTTTCCCTCCCCCCCTCCCCCCCCTTTTTTTTTGGCCATGCACCTTATGTGCCCATGGATTAGTATATTCATTTTCTTATTCACAAGGTCTTTGACCATGTGGGTTCAAGTAATGCTAATTTAAACAGACATGGTCTTCGACCAAACAGTTCGAATGTAAAGAAAATACATGTTCCATTAAGCGTTCATCGAACGATGGACAATTTAGGGAAAACTCGCAAATGACAGAAAGATGAAAGCAACAAAGAAATGAAAACTATAAAATCAAATGAAATACTTCCTGAGATGAATTGCGTTCCAAGGGCGTGGTACATATTGACTCATCTCGATATGCCTCAGCATATAGGCCCATTTTTCATAAACCTCCGTTACCTCGTACGGTCATTCCTATGTCCGTCCAAATTTTCCTGTGTTTAGGTCCTTAGTATTCTCCATGACCTTTCTGACTACCCACTTGCCTATTTTGAATTTCCTATGTCATACTCGTTTGTTGAAGTAATTGGCTGCCTGGTTCTGGTAGTTGGCAAGTCGTAACGCTGCAGCTTCTCGCTGTTCTTCAAGCATATCAAGATTGTGAGCTAGCTGTTGTTCATTATCATTACTTTCTACCACCAACGTCCTGACTGTGGGTAATCCAATTTCTGTGGGGATGACGGCTTCAGTTCCATATGCCAAGGAAAAAGGGCTTTCGCCGGTTATTTTCCGTTTGGTAGTGCGGTATGCCCATAATACGTTTGGCAGTTCCTCTGACCATTTGCCTTTGCGTTGTCCAAGCCTTCTCTTCAAGCAATCAAAGATCGTACGATTAGTTTTCTCTACTTGTCCGTTTCCTTGAGGATAACTCCGGGATGAGAACTGTTGAATGATCCTTTTTTCCTCGCAGTAACTTCTGAATTTACGATTATCGAATTGAGTTCCGTTGTCCGTCACGATGGCCCTTGGTATCCCAAAACGACAAATTATATTCCGCCATACGAATCTTACCACATCTGTTTGGGTCACTGTTATGTAAGCCTCGGCCTCCACCTATTTGGTGAAGTAGTCAGTGGCCAAAAGGACAAACTTCTTGTCCCCCACTGCAATGGGAAGTGGTCCCGCGATGTCCATCTCCCAGCGAGTGAATGGCCAAGGCCCTACAACAGGGTTAAGTTCCTCGGCTGGTTGTCTGATAAATTGTGCATGCCTTTGACATTTGTCGCATTTTCGTGAAAATTGTTTTGCATCGCAGGCCATGTAAGGCCAAAAATATCTTTGGGTCAGCACTTTGTGGGCTAAGCTCCTCCCACCCATGTGGTTCCCACATGTGCCTTGGTGTATTTCTTTTAGCGCCCATTCGACTTCACGTGGATCGAGGCATCTGAGATATGGCCCTGAAAAAGACTTACGAAAAAGTGTGTCATCTATAATGGCATACCTTGCAACCTTTATTCGTAATTTCATTGCCTCGATCGGTTCATTGGGTTGGGTTCCCTTCTTGAGATAGTTCTTGATTAGAGTCATCCATGTTTCTTCTTCGACATCAATCTGCATAACTCCAGGACCAATTGGTATACTGGGGCTCTATAAGAGTTCCACTGGGGCGACCCTCATGTCTTCCACCGATGTTGATGCGGCGTGGGCCAAGCGATCTGCCTGAATGTTCATTTCTCTTAGTATTCGTTCGAACTCTATTCTTTCGAACTTGCTGGCTAAATCCTTTACTAACCGTGGATATACCCCCATTCGTTCATCCTTAGTCGCGTATTCATCAATTATCTAACCGACTATGAGGCGAGAGTCGCTATGGACAACTAAGCTGTAAGATCCCACATCGACCAACGGAGAGGGTGTGATGTGCCTTATATGTGCACACCCGCATCCATCTAGCACGAGGCCTTTTGGGAGCTCACTGACTTCAGAGTCGTAGGAACTCCGAAGTTAAGCGAGTTGGGGGGCCAGAGCAATCCCAGGATGGGTGACCCACTGGGAAGTTGCTCGTGAGGTCCCAGAAACAAAACCGTGAGGGTATAGATGGGTGCCCAAAGTGGACAATATCGTGCTACGGCGGAGCGGATCCCGGGATGTGACAATTTGGTATCAGAGCCACTCTGCCATGTGGTGCAAGTGTGCCGACGAGGACGTCGGGCCCTTAAGGGGGGTGGATTGTAAGATCCCACATCGACCAACGGAGAGGAGGTGATGTGCCTTATATGTGCACACCTGCATCCATCTAGCACGAGGCCTTTTGGGAGCTCACTGGCTTCAGAGTCGTAGGAACTCCGAAGTTAAGCGAGTTGGGGGCCAGAGCAATCCCAGGATGAGTGACCCACTGGGAAGTTAGTCGTGAGTTCCCAGAAATAAAACCGTGAGGGCCAGAGAGGAGGGGCCCAAAGCGGACAATATATTGCTACGGCGGAGTTGATCCCGGGATGTGACATAAGCGTCTCACCTTCAGTGTCCTTGCGAGATGGCGCCAATTGTTGGAGCAGGATTCCTTTCATGAAGAAATACCTCCACAGGTTCTTGACTGAAGTCCGCACGCTTCCTTGGTCGAAGGAGAACTCAGGACTTTGTTCTCGAAGTCGAACGATGGAAAGGGGGTGAGTACTTGCAAAAGTCACTCCTACGCTCAAGTCAGTATTTGCGCAGCGTACTCTTAGTGTTTAATAGAATTTCCCGTCCTTTGGCTGGAGGTCTAGCCGGGTTTTTATAGCGCTTCGAGTTCTTGGGTTTGGCCATGCTTCCCTAGCTTTGCGCATCCCGTCCCCCACTTCATGGTAGTGGGATCAGATGAGTTGTAGTGGGATCAGATGAGTGATTTGCGTCTCCCTCGCTCCGCACTTCTCTAGTGGGAGGGAAGCTTGATCATCCCACGTCTTTTGGTTGTGGCATATGGGTTAAGCCATGATAAATGAGATTTGGTCCCCACAGGACCAAACCACACCAGCTAAATAGTACAAATTCCAATTCTAGTGTGAAGTGAAAATTGAACCAAACCGAACCACACCCACCCTAGTTTAGGGCTTATATTTGTTTTTTTACGCAAATATTAGCATCTGCCTCAAAACATCGCAACCAATCTGCTCTTCTATACCACAAAGATTTACACACTGTTTCATAAGTTTATGGCAAACTCTACATAAAAAGCTTCAATGCAATTAGGATTTCACCCTTCTTGCTTCATTGAACACATGGAAAAAGCTTATACATAAATACAACAGCATTCTCACAATCAACTTTAAATTTTAGTTGCCAGCATCAGGGCTCATCCTTTTCTTTTGTAACAAGTGTGAAAGTTCTATACCACCAAATTTCTATCCAACTTGGGTAACATATATATTATAACGAGGTTCTTCAACGCAGTCCAGAGCAAGGATCTTCAACGCAGTCCACCTATGTACATTATGTTGTCTTGTTCTCTTCATCTGCTACATTATAAAGGAAATTCCAAGAAAAACACAATCAAACAAAAAGCCATCATGGAACGCAGGTAAGAATGCACATAAGAATACTTGCTTAAAGCCTTAAAGCTCTCTGGCGACAACTACGAATTTTGAAGTGAAAAAACTGCACAATAACTTTAGACCAAGAAAAAGAGAGTTTCTGGCATTGTGCTTTCTGGGACTAGTTGAAGCCTTCAACAAATGCAGGGCTGGCAAACATACTTAAACATATCCTACTTTGTTTTTTCATGACCTGACTATACAACAGATACATACAAACACAAAATGAATTCAAGCTTAAATCTTGCACATTATGTACAAAATCTGCAAGCTACCATCAATGGGTTCCAGACTCAGCACATTGTCACCCCTTTCTAACATGCATTGCCGCCCACACAAGTTTTTATTAATTTTATTTTTTCAAAACACTACCAAAAGCAGTGAGAAGTAACCCCCTGAAATCATCAACTATGTTAACATTGCCAACAGTATCATTACCAACAAACTCTCTGCTCAAATTCAGGAGCTCCAACAGGTCAGCCAGAAAAATTATATTTTATACTGTGGTTTGGCTAAGGAGAAAAAGATATTTGAGTAAAACCATGAGTATGCTACACTGGTTGAGCTACTTCAGGCTCTAGTCATACATCTAGTTGGATAAATAAAAAAAAAGTAAAATGTAACACACCATGAAGAGACCTCTCAAAGCTCTGCAGTTGTGATATGAAACCAGAATTTGGAGCTGCCTGAGGTCGTCTGCTCTTCACATGCTCAAGAGCTTGAGATAGGTTCATGCCATGCTTTTTCATCAGATATGCAACAACAATAGTCACACTGCAAGGTCAAACAATTAAAGGCATGAAAACTGTAGTAGTTTCCAAGTTCTAGTAATATCAACAAGCAAAGTGTTTCACTCAAAGGTATATTTTCTAAGCTGTGCGAATTTCCTAGCTTATACAGTTTGAATTTGGCTTTACTAGAATTGATGACCATTGGATAAAGCTCGACTCTGATCTAGGTTCAACAAAACTAAGTAAAACCACATAACTCTTGACCTTCATCTAGATTAGTTTAAACCAGCAAGCAAATTTCTAATATTGAGAAAAGATATGCAAATTTCTAAGCATTTATTATCAGAATTCATTGGAACTACAAGATAATTTATGCTTGTTTCCCTAAACATGAAATATCAAAGAGATCAATAGAACTAAACTTCAAGGATTTTCACTTCTTATGGGAATGATTAAAAGTGTTGACTTAAATCAAGAAAGAAAAGAACTTGAAAGCAATAACCCAAACAGGGTGAGAAAAACCACCTTCTGGATCTTCCCACAAAGCAATGAACCAACACACCACCACCAGATCTTTTAGCTTCATCAATATAATCAATACACTCATCAAAGTGCTGCTTTAAATCTGTTGATACTCTGTCCGCAACTACCTCAATTTTGAAACAGCACCAGAAGATAAATACGAATTTCAGTTTTATAAACCCACCTTGGTTTGAAACAACAATTATGAACAAGCTGATGTTTAAACGGTCATAGATTCAAGGCATTAACAACTTCATAAGGTGGGGTTGTGAGGTATACAGTCATGAAGGCACACTGTATAAATAAAGGCTGGTGAGAACCAAACATAACAAAGTTGGAGTAAAAGTGCTTCAGAATGCTGAATAAGCGTTGCTTGTGTGCTGGAAGATACTGGAATAATGAGCACACCAAAGATGTGCAGAATTGCTTATTTATTTTATATGAATGCTAAAATCATTTGCAAATCACTTATGATCCAAAATTATGAAGAAAAAAAAACTAAACTTTGAATCGGCTACACAAAGCAAATGATTGGATGCAAGTTGAAGACTGTGTAAGAAACAATCAACTCAAGAGAAAATAAATTGAAGTAAATTGTCCCAAAAAGTGGAGGGTATTTTAAAAACCTTAAAGACATGTAGTCGGAAACAAAAGGAAAAGAAACAAGCGTATGTATTGCAACAGATCAGAGGAACAACATTCTTACCATTTATAATCTTATACACAAAATCATTTGGATATGAAGGTTCAAATGAATTAGCCACAGTCAAAATGTGTGTAATGTTTAAGTTTTTTAGTTCCTCCTTGTTATTAGCAGCTCCAATAGAACCCAAGAAGAGACCCTGGAATATGAAAACAATAGAAACAAGTGAGTCAATTGGTAATGATCGCATCTGTCCAATAAGTGTCCTATACGTGGTCCAATTGCTCTAGCTGCAGAAAACAGGGCAGTAGAAACAATGCAGAGCGAATGATGAACATATTGCAAAATTACAATCTAGTGACCTCTTCAATTTGGCATGGAACATTGTCCTCTTTGGAGCATCTTGTCACATGTATAATTCTCAACAATGCCGCAATTTGTTTCTTAAGGGATTCATCCATCTGATCCATTGCTAGTCACAGGAAAATTTTCACTCGTTAACTGACTCCCCTGCAAGGCAATCATCCAAATAATAAGGAAAGCAAATATAATTTTGAACAAATTATAGACTCCCCAATTAACATTTCTATATTGAAGTTCAAATACATAAAAAAGATAAGGTTAATACGAGGTCATTCATGCAATTCTCTTTTGCTTGAAACATGATTTAATCATCCAAAAGCACCCACAGAAACTACATCGCGAACAAGCTCAAAACATGGACTTTGACTTATTTCTGAAATACCACCATAACAAAGAGCAAATCAAGTGCAAACAGAATAATAATAAAAAAGCTCGCATTTTCTTTAGAAGATCGACATAAACACTTCCATCAATCAAGTTTTTCATTGGACTGTAAACCCAGATGTGAACCTCTAGAGATACATAACCAATCAAACAAACCCATAAGAGGAAATCAAATTACCATAAATAATTATACCGATATGAATTTAGCTTTCAAGAGAGCAAGTTTCCCAATTATTGATTTGTTGAACAACCCAAGAAGTGTAAAATTCACATCAAATTGGAGAAACAAACATCTAGATCAGGTGCGGAGTGAACTAAAAAATAAAAATAAATTTACAACAAAATCGAAGAAGGCACTCACTCAACAAGCTGCGATATATTTTTTCTCTGTTTTTGGAAAGTCTTCCCTCTTCTTCTTTCTATTTCCTCTCTTTATTTAAATATTTTCTTCTTGTTTCAGTTTGATTTTCCGTGTCAAAAAAGAGTACAGTTAAATTTCACAATTTTACATGTATTGGGCTCATCCAAAACAGAAGATATGAACCAACAAAAGGTCCAAAGACAAAACCCAGAGACGGCCCAAAACAAAAAACAAAGCCCAAAATCCAGCAAAGCCTAACGTGATGGTACCGGAGAGAGGTTCTGAGGATTGAAAAATTTGGGCGCCATTTTTGGATTAGCTAGCTAAGAATTTAGGTATTGAGTTGAGGAGACCTTCTGTGCTGAAGTGGCTGTGTGTGCAGCCACTCGCATGCCAATCACGTGAGTCACATGTGACTTATAGAAAGGAAAAGATATCCAGACTCACGCTCTAGAGGTCTTCCAAGAGAAAACCCAAGACGCTGCCATCACTTCATTGCCGACTATCTGCCTTAGCCAAACCCAAAAAAAATTCAGAACACCCCTATTATTCAAAACAAAAAAAAGTGATGCATTACAGTTCTCTCTCTCTCTCTCTTGCCCACCACCAAAATTGATAGGGTTTATGCCTTGCAACTTTTTCTTTTTCTTTTGTTAATTTCAATTTGGAGATTAGAGTTTTTGATTTTCTGATTTTAAATTCAATTTTTTTAGATCTAAAAAATAGTTTGAAGTTCAATAAAAAATAAGTTTTTAGATCTTAAAATCACTATTTGAAAACTTATGTTTTTAAAAACAGTCATAGTTTTTTAGTTTATTTTTTTTAGTAGAATACCAAATAGGGCCTTAATTTTTCGGCCCTGCTGTTTTTTTTCTTCAAGGAAAATTGAGAATGGCCTTGTTAGTTTGCATCAGCGTAGAGTGGGGATTGATATAATGGATATATGTTGCAGTACGCTTATTTCCTAATCTCTTCTTTTCTTGGGTGCTTGCTCTCTCCTCAGTACTCATTATTAATGCTTGTTGATGCAGGTCTTTCCCTTATTCAATATCCTGGGGTGATGCACTTCAGGGAGCCATAACCTACATAAATGAGATTTTCCAAACAAGTACATGACTACACTAATTTAACAATATCAATTTATGCAATTGCATATTGTAAACTAACAATTGCACACATATGCTACGAAATTGTATACAAGTATATGCAATTGCATATTTTAAACTAACAATTGCACACAGACGCTATAAAATTGCACACAGGTGTATGCAATTGCATATTGTAAATTGAGAATTGCACACACATGCGCTATCAAATGTGGTTCAATCATTCGACCATTTAGTAATACTTTTTGTTGAAAGTTTTTAAATTCATATTTGTATCAATAATAATATATTTGATATTATTGATTTGTTTTTTGGTTAATTAACAATACAGTAACAATTGATGATAATCAACAAAGTTCAATTTTCTTTCCAAGAGTTCATTGTGGTTCAATTTAGTAGTAAATCATGAGAGTTCTATTGAACAATTTATCCTAACAAACTTACTTAGCGAACGCTAAGCGACTTGTTCATCGAGTAAATGATGTTGTCTCTTGACCAAATTACTCAACGAACGCCATGATTTACTCAATGAACGAGTTCCTCAACGGTCATTCAGTAAATTATATTGTTCGTTGGGTAAATCACTTAACGAACACATTGACCCAAAAAAAAAAAAAACACACACACACACACACACACCTTAATGAACGGAATAATTTACCTGGTAAACGAAAAAGGGCTCATTTGTTGGGTACACAATATTGGTCGTTGAGTAAATTACTCAATGAACGCCATGATTAAGTCAACGAATGTCTCATTCAGCATTTGTTAGGTAACATTGACATTCGGTGGGTAATAGGAATTTGGACTCGTTACTAAGCGAAAAAAGTAATTTACACAACGAACGCTAAAGGGCTTGTTCATTGGTAAATTATGTCGTTCATGGATAAATTACATAATGAACGAAATAATTTACCTGGTAAACGATAAAGGGCTCATTTATTGGGTAAATAATGTCAATTCTTGAGTAAATTACTCAATGAATGCCATGATTTACTCAACAAATGACTTCTTCAGAGTTCGTTGGGTAAAAATCGACGTTCGGTGGGTAATGAGCATTTAGACTCGTTACCAAACGAACATAATAATTTACACAAAGAATATTAAGGGGATCATTCATTGAGTAAATTATGTCAAGCCCGTTAGGTAAATCACATAATGAACAGAATAATTTACTTGATAAATGATAAATGCTTCGTTGGTTGGGAAATAATGTCATTCATTGAGGATAATGATTAAAATATCGATCTTGTGTAATAATTTTCTTTTTACTTTTTTTTGTCAATTTGAGATTTTTTTTATTACTCAAGAATTCTAGTCATGATGAATCCAATTGGAGTATTTAGACTTGTTAGTGGAGAACTGGTGGTTGATGGTTAACTTTTGCAATTGCATATAGTTTTTGTGGGCGCGTGATATTTCTTTTCCTTCTTTTAACCGGTTAACCGCAACACCAGATTTCCTTTATTTTAAAAATAGGTCACGTGACTGGCCTGTGACTAACTGCACCCGGTGTACCACAGAAGGACTCAAAAAATTGCTCCAAAATATTTCTCCACCATTAAAATAATAATAATTTCATCCTCTGCCACACCAAATCAAAACTCCACGTGCCAACCCAAGAAGATAAACACTGACCAACTCCAAACACAAAATCTAGTCAGCACTATCCCAAAGGTCTTATCCATTGTAATATTTAATCATTGTTGGCCAGCCGCGGCAAACTGCAAAAGCACCAACTACCCTTTATTTTATCCTCACGTTCTTCACATTTCCGGACCCAACACTCTCTCTATCTCTCTCCTCCTGTCTGGTTTTCTTCCATGGCTGCTTCTCTGCATTTTTTCCATCTTCTTCTTTTGATCTCTTTCTTTTTGTGCAATCTCAACTTATCTCTAGCAAAACCCTCTCACCCACCAAAGGGTCTAATTTTTCATGTGACCAAGGATGTGTCAACCCTCCAGTATATGACCACAATTCATCATGGCACTCCACTTGTGCCCACCAAGCTTGTGGTTGATCTTGGCGGTCCGTTCCTTTGGCTCAACTGTGGGTCATCATCATCTTCTAGCCGTCTGATTGCTCAGGGCTCGATCCAATGCTTAGCAGCAAAGCCAAAAACCCATAATCAGGGAAGCAAGAACTACCTCTCTAGCAATGACAACAACAAGAAGTGTCATGTTTTCCCAGAAAACAGCATCACCCAGATGGCAACACAAGGGGAGTTAGTGCAAGACATTATGGCCATCCAAGTCATAGATGGGTCATCAAAGACAGAGTCAGGTTCAATCACCACCCTTGATTCCAATTTCCTGTTTTCTTGTGCACCTATGTTCCTTTTGAATGGCTTAGCAAGTGGTGCCAGAGGAATGTTAGGCCTTGGAAGGACTCAGATTTCAATGGCCTCACAAATCTCTGCCAAACTCAGCTCCAAATTGCAATTCATGCTCTGCCTATCTTCATCAAATGGGGTCATATTACACAACAATGGCCACTTTGGCTCTGAAATTTCAAACTCACTCACATACACATACACATACACACCCTTCCTCACCAACCAACAAGAGTATTTTATCAACTTGAAGTACATTAAAATCAGTGGCAAGAGATTATCTCTAAACAAAGAGGGTTTTAGAGAAGGGATTAAGCTAAGCACAACTGTTCCTTACACTACCATGGAGAGCTCAGTTTATGTTACATTTACCAGAGCTTATGAGCAGGCAGCTATGGCTATGAACATGACCAGAGTGGCTCCTGTGGCACCATTTGTGCTCTGTTTTAGTTCAGAACAGGCTGAGGGCAGAGGGGTTGGTCCAAAAGTGCCTGCTATTGATCTGGTGCTGCAGAGTGAGATGGTGAAGTGGAGAATTCATGGTAGAAATTCAATGGTTCAGGTGAGCAACCAAGTGATGTGCTTGGGGTTTTTGGATGGAGGTTCTGACTTGAAGACTTCCATTGTAATTGGAGGATATCAATTAGAGGATACTCTTCTGCATTTTGATTTGAGTGCTTCTGTGCTGGGATTTAGCAGTCAAACAAGTTGTTCTGACTTGAGATTAGATTTTGCGCTTAAAGATTCATTGTAAATTAATGTTTTTGTTTGATTTTGGTAGAAACTATAATGTAAATTTTGACTATCCAGCTCACTAATTTCCTTTGTGCAGCAAGCTTTTATTAATGTCATGATTATTTTAATTTCCTTTTTTAATCGTCTGTTTTACACTTACTCTGCTTGTGATGGTAGCATTTCTTTACTTTTGTCACTCATTAATTTTTAAGAAATTGTCAAATTGTCAAATTTGAATGTGAAGGAGCACATGATATTGCTTTCTGAAAATCACATAGATCATCTCTATATTTTATTTTTTTCTTGATACAAGTGATAATCTATTCTAAATTAATCTAATTTACGGGAAAATGAACTCGAATTTTGGTGCAAGAAGTCGGACTTACTGCCCTGGCCATCATCCCTACATTTACAGTTTCACCATGGTCCCTTTAGATCCTTATCATTTTCATTTCAACAATTTAAGCATGTTCTTAAAATCTCTTCAGCAAGTTGGCCATGTTCTTAAACTTTTTCATTCTCTATTTCTCTGTATACTGCAAAGTCGATCAATTATGTTTCGTAAGTAGCATAGTACCAAGTCTTTTTATATAATGAGTTTGACAAGAAGACTTACGTGGGGTCAGCTGGCAACTCCCAATTTTCCACGTGGGTGCACCCCTAAAGACTTCTGGTTTTAGCAACGGCACCCACCATAATATTCATTTACAATGACCTGCCCATAGGGTTCCATGCAGTGGCGGTTCTACACAGGGGGCAGGCTGGGCTGCTGCCCGGCCCAAAATTTTCCATAAAAACAAATAGGTAAATGTGTTAGCCAAGCCAAAAAAAAAAAAAAAAAAAAACTCTACCTCCAACTAGTTGCCCAACCAGCCATGGCCTACCCTTACCAATTGGTGGCTGGGCAAGAATACCCACCACTTGCTCGATGAAATACCTCAGTGAAGAAGGCATAGCAACACCTTCCTTGCGATGAGTTTTCTGAGTTGCAGAGGCGGCACTGTGTGCCTGGCAAAGAAGACCATGTCTCGGTGCCCTTATCAATGAAACACACCGTTTTGTGACTAGCCTCCTTTAGTGAAACGGTGGGTTTACTGTTCAACACTTGGCTGCCTCTTTTCATTGTCGATGGGTTTAAGGGGCTAGTTTTGGTTTTATCGGTTTTATGAGGTTTGGCTTCATGATAATGGGTGAATTATTTAAAGGGAGATTCACTATTATACCTAATATATGGGCTCAAATTATAAAAATACCTTATATGAAATGGACTTAGAAATATACTCAAAGCTCATTTACAATATAACAAAAAAGCTTTTAACTTCTTATAAATTACAAAACTGCAATCAATTTTTTAAAACAAGCTCAACCCCAAAATCTCATAAAAATACCCAAAACACTCAATAGGGCATCAAAGTAATTTAATAATCAACATTAAATTCAATAAGGTTAGCTGTTATTTTTTGAGTTTTTTTTTTATTTGTTTATAGAAATTCAATTGTGTAGGGTTTATTTATAATATTAGTGCTAAAAATGGATATAACACTAAATATCTCTTATTTAAAAACTTTATCCTATGAGCCAATATAATATAATAGAAGATTATCTAACAAACAAAAAAACTATTTTAACAGTAAATATAATAAACATATAGAAATTTATATATATATATATATTTAACTAATATGTTAATTCAATAATGCAATGATAATTGAGAAATTTAAGACTTTTATATGGTAAAATTTCAAATTTAAATAGTGTTAATATGTATTGTATTGCACAGTCCTGATCTCTTGGACCACAGGAGTCCAAGAGATTGTGGTCACTCACCGTTGGATATCAATCTAATGGTTCAAAAAAGTTTCTTAAAAGGAGTTCAAGATTGAGTGAACCGTTGAATTTACATCCAACGGTGAATGACCACAAATCTCTTGGACTCCTGTGGTCCAAGAGATCGGGACTGTTGTATTGCATTGTATTTACTTGTAATTTTTTTTTAAAAGCTTTTATTTATGTATAGAGATGACTCATTACATTCCCATGAGTAGATGTATCTTTTAGGGTTTATTAATGAATTCACTCGTAATCTCGAGTTTAATATGTAAGTTTTGCCTAGCCAATTTTCAAATCCTGAATCCGCCACTGCACCCATAGTATATCATATAAATATTGAGAGACTCCAGACAACTTGAACAAGATTTGTGTTTTTTGGATATATTTTGCAACATATTAGATTGTTTTTTAAATTGCTACCGGATTGCATGAACATATTATCTTGAATGAAATCTCAGTTGCTTTTTACAGGGTTAATTACAATGATACACTTTGATTTCTCGTATTTGTACAAATTTTGATGATATTTTGGAAGTTACACCGAGTCACTAACACCTAGGGCCTTTTGTAAAAATACGATAAATCTTAAGAGGTGTACCTATGCAATTTGTCTCTAAAAGCAAAATTTTCATGTAGAGAACTTATTTAGAGAACTTTGCTGCGGATTTCGTCAATTTTGAGAAGGAATTTTGCTATATAAAAAAAGGTTATGGGAAAACAATCTAAAATTTAGGTGGATATCTAAATAATTTATTTTTATTTGGATCATATTTATTGATCATATTGTTGATCACTTCTTTAATATAAATAGGGCCACCTTTATTTAAAAAATGATCGATAAATATAGTACAAATAATATTATTATTTATGAAAATATGAAAAACCTTATGAAGTGTGAATGTAATAAACAAGTGAGATATTAGCACTTATATTGATCATCATAACTCATTATAAATTTCTCTACAAAAAGACGAAGAAATAACTATAAATAATTAGATTGATTCTATTTGGTTGTTTTTGAGACCACCAAAACTTTACCTAATAATATTAATATTTACCGAATAATATTAATATTCTCACTTTATCCTCATTAATATAATAAGTTTCACTAACTTTCTATAGTCAACAAGGATATTTAAATAATATAGACTAGCTTCTCTGCACGCGTTTCCGCGCATGCAAGAGGTTTTTTTAAAAAAAATTTAAATTTATTTTAGAATTAAAAAAGATAATGGATATTTGTGTTCCATAAAAATATGATCCATTATCTGAATTTTCTTTTTTTTTTTAATTTTTTAATACGAAAAATTATGAATTTACCATATTATCCTCATTTAATTAATAATTTCAATTCTTAATGTTTGCATTAACCAAGGACATTTTCTGGTATTTTAAATGTTTCACCATTCTCTGTCTTTTGCTTTATATATATAGATATAGTAATAATAAATTATCAAGATAAAGGAAAAGGTAGTGGGCTTATATTTTTCAATGGTTTTGCTCGTATATCTCTTTAGCAGACTACAATTCCTCCAATGTTTTTTTTCCTGAGAGTTTTTTGTGCTGATAATATGTTGTAAAATGAACGAGATATGCTAGAATATTGAGTGATTTTTCTCTCTTGGAGAATTTCTTTCTGCTCTCTTCTTCCTCTCCTCTCACTCTCCTCTCTTTCTTCCTTCCTCTCTGCCTGGACTCTCATTTTCTTCTTTGATCAGTTGGTGCTTCACTTCACTTGGACACATAGCAGTGAAGATATGAAGCCTTTAGAGCACTTCCATCCTAAAAAGGGTAAGGCAAGGTCTGTCACTATTCACATGAATAGTGGTAGCCCTTGCCTTTTTTTTTTTTTTTCACCCCTATGGGCAAGGGCAAAGACAATTACTATTTACTTTAATTTATTTTCTATTTTTTATACTTAAACAATTAATTTTGATAAGATTTTCGGTTGCCACATGTCCATATATATTAAAAAATTGACATCTCACTCATCATAGCTACTTTCGATAGGATGTTTTGGTGGGTAAGTATTATTTTGAAAATTCAAAATTGTTTAAACAGACAATGCACTACAGTTTTCGAAAAATATATACTAACAAATTGCCATTCTATGATATCAGGCTTACATGCAAAGCTTTCAAGAGCCATCTTGGCACAGGTTCCTGTATGAACACTTACTTGAAAAACTCGGGAAATGCAGTGTTCTTTTCTTCCCGATTATTTCAAAAGAAGAGTTCCACTTCACACTTCTCACATTTCACAAAAATGAACGAAAGTGGAGACACTACAATCCACTTAGATCGTTGGGACGTAGAAAGAAGAAAGGTGCATTGACATTGCTCGAAACTTTGTAAGTGGAATGAAACTGTCTTAATTTCTCAGCACAAACACAAACAGAAACTGCATTGCAGTTTCTGTATTATACATACTGCCTAATTTCAGACCAAAACTATAATATGCAATGCACTGATTAC
>NC_034009.1:12007787-12191637 GCF_000346465.2 Prunus persica
AATATATAAGACCTCCAAGCACGAGTGTCATAAAAACTAAAAAAAAACCAACACTTGTGAAGCAAAAGGAAGGGCCCCCGACACTTGTACAAAAAGATTTGACTCCAACTGAAGAACTCACTCTCAATTGGATTATGCAAAATCCATTACAGTTTCCATTTGAGGATGACATGGAATGTGCTCAACAAAGTGCATCTTCGTAAGAATTGTGTCTACTCAACTATTCATTACAGTTTGAAATCATTCAAAAGCAAAAAAAACTAATCTCGTATTTCATTTGCAGATTGGATTGCGGCATGTTCGTCATGTTTTATATGGATAAAATAGCACAAGGACAGCCCATTCCAAAAAGCGTGGACAAAAAATTCATGAATGAATATCGAGCACAATATGTCACAAAACTCCTACACCACAAAAACTGTGTAATTAATCGTCTCTAGTGATTTGCCTTTCGTTAACTCAAGACAATATGTATCTTAATTCTTGTGGATGTTTGTAAATATTTCTAGTTATAGTATATGAGAACATATTTCCTATACATATAAACTGTAATATAATCTTGGAACAGGATGCAACAAAACGAAAAGGAAACAAACAAACTGCACTGAATTTTCTGGTCAAAAATACTGCAACAAATTAAAACTGCAGTGCAGTTTATATAAATAAATAAAAATAAAAAATCAGCTCAAAAAATGTGAAAAGAACCCAAAAGCCAAAGCCATAATCAAAGTACTAAAACTTTGTTCAAAACACATTTAAGTAGGTCAGCATCGAAATGTAGTTTCTGCTCATAATCTGCAACAAATAAACAGAAACTGCACTGCAGTTTCTGCAACAAAATCTGCTCAAAATCTGAAAACAAGCATTGAATGGCAGTCGAAAACGAATATCCACTCATTAAACAATTGTATAATTTTCATTAACTTCAAAAAAGAATCACAATATCCAATTAGAAGCTGTGTAGCCAATTACAAGCAACTAAAACTGCAATACAATTTTTGCAAAAAGTGCAACGCAGAAACTGACTATACATTCGCTAAACCATATCTAAAATAAAAAATTGTCGAATGAGTAGGAGTGTTCATATAATAGCCTTGCAAGTCTTCCTATTGTGCCCAGCAACACTGCACCGACTGCATTTCAATGGCCTTTTAAATTCACCAAAAACTTTGATCCTCTTTATTGGTGGTCTTCCGGCTGGCCTCTTTGTAATTGGCGGAAGCACAACTCCAGCTGCAGAACCATTGCTGCCCAATCCTTTCCCAATATCTGGAATAGGAAAAATAGGACTCTCATAGGCTTTCGAAAGAAGTCGGTTTTGTAGTAACACTCCACGTAATCATAAACTGAATCTCTCTTTGCTAGGATTGCAGCCACCGCATGTGTGCAAAGAAAACCGTCAATTTGCCAAAGACGGCAAGAACAAGTCATTTGCTCGATATCAACCATCACAGAATAATTAGCAAATACTTCAAAAACAGTGCAATTAGAACAACGAACTGCCCAAGTCCTACCGGCCTCCGCATTTTCACAGAGTCTAGTTTCCATCTCCGGACACAAAACTGTTGTCCACTTCTCCGCTTCAATTAGTCGTTGAGAATTCAATACCATCAATTTCTGTCGAATCCCTTCTATCAAAGGTAGCACCGGCAAATCTGGAAACACACCAACCCAATTATTAAAGGACTCCGCTAAACTGCTTGCCATCTCCCCATAACGCATTCCTTTGAAAAATGCGTTAGCATAGTGATCTCTAAACAAATCAGATATAAATGCCTTCACTTTCGAACTCCCAACAATCACCAACTCCTCCATTGCTACCTTAAACTCTTCCTCCGTAACAGCATATGCGCATCTACTAAATAAATTGATAACACGGTCTTGGAGCAGTTTCTCATAACCTGACTTCGGGTACTTTGATATCAAATTCTGTTTGAGGTAATAATAACAGTAAGAATGAGGCCATCCGGAAAACACAAACCCCATTGCATTTAACAAACCTTGATTGCGGTCCGAGAAAAAGGTCACCACTCTCCCCATCGTTAGCAATATAGAAGCCAAATGTTGAAGAAACCAAGTCCAATTCTCCTCTATCTCAGAATCAACAACTCCAAAAGCTAGAGGATAAAACTCTGCAAAACAAAACCAAAAGCACAAGTATAAGCAAAAAAGGGAAACTGCAGTGCAGTTTATGAAAACAAATCTGCTCAAATTTGAAAGGAAACCAAAAGCCAAATCCATGATCCAAGTACTAAAACTAAGTTTAAACCACATTTAAGTTCATGAGCAGTGTGGGGGTCTTTTTCTTCCGGCAGCTGCAAATGGGCTGGGCTGCCGTAAAAGGGAAATTACTGAAATTGCCCCCTGTGCCTGAGTTCGAAAATTAAGCCCCAAAAGCACTTCGAAAGGGCAGTAAAGCCTTAGGAAGTGTTCTGGTTACCTTCACCAATGAAAATGATGGCTGCTTACAGGTGATTTATGCTTGCTTACAGATAAAGTTTTAGCTTAGCATGAGGAGATTGTGGCATGGGAGCAAGGTCAGCATGAGTTGAGCACCAAAGAGGAAAATAAGGCTTCCTAGGGAGAAATGGGAGTGTTTAAGATGAGGGAGACAAGGTTTGCAGGATGATCTTGGCTAAAAAGGGGTAAAGGAAGGGCATTACTTCTTCCGGCAGCTTGACAGACTCTGAAAATAGTCTGTTAACAGAGAAGAACGAAGAAGAAGAGTGAATAGGGCTACTGGATTTTTGCAAGTAAGAGAGGGAGCTTGCTCTCTCAGCCTGGGTTGGTTTTTGCTAGGTGGAGGGGACCTCCTTTTATAGCTGCGGTAAACCTTCATTCCCCAAGAAACCCTAATGGTTTCTTCCCCAACTTAGCAAGGTTTTCCTTCCCTTTTCCTTTCCTCTCTTGACTTTTCCTGTTTTAGTGAGATTTTTCTCTATCTATTTGCACAAAATCAGGAATTTTGGAGCTCAAGGCCTCCTTTCCTGCGGCTGCTTCAGTAGAAGATTTCTACTTCCAGCCATTTTCTTCCTTTCTTTCTCACTCTTTCCTATAACCAGTTTTGATAGGGAAGGAGTTGGGATGTGTATGTTGGTTTGAAAAGTGTCTCTCTTCCTGGTAGCTTGCATGTTAACATCCCTTGGTTTCTCTGGTGTTTTGTTTTGGAACTTGATCCATTCCCATGTGCTGGCACTTCCCAGCAGCCTTATTCAATGAACTTTCAAACTTCCTTTTCGTGGCTTCTATTCCAGCTAGGTGCTGGAGCTTGTGATTCATCTATGGCAATTGTATGGGCCAAGGTTCACTAAGTAAATGGGCTATTTTTGTTGAATGATGGGCTTCTTGGTTGGGCTATTCTTTGATTGGGCTAATTTTGGTTGAGTTATTTTGGTTGGGTTATTTTCCCTTTTTGCTCACCCATATATTTGGGCTTAAGAAATGGGCTTGGGTTCCGAGGCTCCCAAGCAACCTGGAACCTCCATTTCTCGTCCCATCAATGGGCCTCATGACGACCTATTACCTTCCATACCACAACCCACTCAAGCAAGCCCCGGGCATCTTGCGTGGCTTGGGCCCACTTAAGCTTGTAGCATGGCGCGTTGTTTATTTGCTTGGCGTGGTATGTGTACAAGCGCATATGGCGAACTTTCGCGTGCCTAAATTGGGTTTCTTCTCGGTAAGGTATTGCATTGGGCTGAGCATTTATTTGGGCCGAAGCGTGGATTTTTTTGGGCCTCAACAAGCAGTTACAACATTCCCACAGACATGCAAAAAATATTAATAAAATCGAATTATGAAACAAGAAACTGCAATGCAGTTTCTGCTAAAAATTGCAACAAATGAAAATCTGCAATACATTACAGTAACCATACCTTGATTTCCATTCTTTCCCAAAGCACAGAGAAGCTGCCCCTTGTACTTGCTCTTCAAAAACGTAGCATCAATGAACAACAAGGGTATGCAATATTGAAATCCAGCAATGCAACCGCCAAAAGACACAAAAAAAACCGTTAAAAGCGATTAATTCCAGCTTCACAATCAAGAGTGCAGAGAGAACCAGTGTTAGTTTCCTTTACGGCGTCCGCATACCACACTAACTCGTTGAAGAACTTCGACTCATCACCGTGAACATCCAATTTAGCTAACTCTTTGCCAAACCATGCGTGGTAGTATGAAATGTCTATACCATAATAATCTTTGAACTCGTGTATAATCTCAATTGGCTTCAGCTCTGGTTTTGCACGAATTCTGTCCACAATGAGGGAGGACACCACACGAGACCTCATCATCTTACTCTTTGATTCCCGTATCCGACCCGCACATGTATGAACATTATTTAACGTCCGAATTACAAAACTGCCAGTAGCTTCACAACGAGAAGCATAAACACGCCAGCTGCAACCCTCCAATTTCTTATTCGAACAAACAGCAACCACCCGCTTCTTGTCATTGCCGGCATATAAAAAATTAAATCCTACTTCAAGAGCGTACTTGCACAATTTCAACCGGAACTCCTCTGCACCACCGTCAAACTTCTGCCCCACATGATGTATGTATGTCTCCCACTCATTCGACAACAAAGGCTTAGCACTTGCTTTCTTCGACCTGCCCAAAAACTCGTTTCTGTCTTCGACAGTACTAGAACACGACGACTCGCCCTTTTCACATGCTATCAACTCCTTATTTACATAAAAATCACCACTATATTCACTGCTCCCGCATAAATCATTCACTAAAATATCAACAGTCTTCTCATTTGATATCAACAAAAATGTCCTCATCAAGTCTAAATCGCTATCCGTTTCTAGAAAACAACTCGGATAACTGGGCACCGAATACCGTAATGTGAAACAACCCAACTGCAAACCCCTAAACCTCAGACACAAAGTCTTCAAAATATCAACCATGGATGACTCTGATGAAACTGAAAACATGATGGTTTCCGACTTATATGTGCACTTGGCAATGACACACACCTCCATTAGCCTTGAAAATACAAACAAAACAACAAACAAAAACAGAAAACAATTAAAATCACTAAATAATGTACATGAGCAGTTGTAACATTCCAATAGAAATCCAAATATTAGTATGAAATCGAATTATGAAACAAGAAACTGCACTGCAGTTTATAGTCAAAAACTGAAATAACAGAAACAACATTGCACTTTATGTGATAACATACCCTTAAATTTGAATAGAAACCAAAAGAAAACCATGTTCAAAGTACTAAAACTTAGATAAAAACACATTTAACTCCATGAGCAGTTGTAACATTGCTTTTATGAATGCCAACACTCCAACAAACAAATGCAGTTTATAACAGAGGAGGCAAAACAAATCAAATAGAAACCAAAAGGAAACCACGTTAAAAGTACTAAAACTAATATCAAAACACATTTAACTCCATGAGCAGTTGTAACATTGCCTTTATGAAACCAGAAACTGCAATGCAGTTTCTGCCAACACTCCAACAAACAGATGCAGTTTATAACAGAGGAGGCAAAAAAAATCGAGCCACAAAAATGAGCTACAAGATCGCGCCACAAAATCGAGCCACAAAACTGAGCTCGAAAAACCCAAAACTGACAGATTCGACATGATAATCGAACGAAAGATTATCCAATTAGAAGGAAACAAACAAACTGCACTGAATTTTGGAACAGGATGCGGCATGATAATCGAACGAAAAAGATTCGGCATGATAATCGAACAAAAAAACTGACAGATTCAGCATGATAATCGAACGAAAAAGGAAGAAATAAAAGGAAAACCAACCAGAAAATTGAGCTCCAACGGCGAGAACGAAAACGAAAACGAACGAAATCTGCCTGCCAAACAAACGAGGACGAAAACGAAACAGAGAAGAACAGGCTCGCGCCTTGTTTAAACATTCAGGGGCAAAAGCGTCATTTACTTTGTAGATTTACAAATGGGCCAGGCTTTTTAAGAAGAATGGTAGAATTGTCTTATCAGTTGTTATTTTTTACCTGGCCCAACGAATCTGGGCCTCTCTTTGGGCTAATCCAAAATAGTAGTTTTTTCCTAGGTATTAAAACTAAAACCAAAATATCTAATATCTTACAAACTAATTAATAAAGTTAATTATGTCTAAAACCTAATTTTTCTTAAATCTTAAGAGCTGTCCCTATGCAATTTATCTCTAAAAGCAAAATTTTCATGTTGAGAACTAATTTAGAGAACTTTATGTGGATTTCATCAATTTTGAGAAGAAAGTTTGATTTAAAAAAAAAAAAGGTTATGTGAAAACAATATAAAATTTCGGTGAATATCTAAATAATTTATTGCTATGTGGATCATATTTATTGATCATATTGTTGATCACTTCTTTAATATAGGTAGGACCACCGCTATTAAAAATATGGTACAAATAATGTTATTATTTATGAAAATATGAAAAACCTTATGAAGTGTGAATGTAATAAACAAGTGAGATATTAGCACTTATATTGATCATCATAACTCATTATAAATTTCTCTACAAAAAGACGAAGAAATAACTATAAATAATTAGATTGATTCTATTTGGTTGCTTTTGAGACCCCACCAAAACTTTACCTAATAATATTAATATTCTCACTTTATCCTTATTAATATAATACGACAAATGAACATCAAATTCAAAGATAAAGACAATGACCAACTGTTGTTCAGCGGGGTCAGCAGAAAAATAAAAGAAACCGCGGATCGAGCTGGCATAATCGCCATCTTTGACAAACGTGGCTTCTTCACTTCGAACTCATAGACTTTTGTATTTTGGTCAAAAATGTTCTAACACCTCAAAAAACTATAAATTGGTGGCATGCCCTCCCTCTTCTTCAACCATCAGTTTCATTTCGCATTGATTTACAAATCAACATCCAACAAAGCCAGCAACAATGGCTTCCTCATTTCATTGCCTTCTCTTTTGCTCACTGGTCCTCCAAATCATCACCACCACCCCCTCACTAGCCAAAGCTGCATCTTTTAGACCCAAGGCCCTTGTTCTTCCAGTCACCAAAGACCCTTCCACACTCCAATACCTCACCACCTTAAGCCAAAGAACCCCTCTTGTCCCCATAAAACTCACTGTCGATCTTGGCGGTCAATACCTTTGGGTTGACTGCGAAGAAGGCTACGTCTCATCCACCTACAAGCCTGCTCGTTGCAACTCTGCTCAGTGCTCATTGTCAAACTCCAAGGCTTGTACGACAGAGTGCTACTCTTCCCCCAAGCCAGGCTGCAACAACAACACATGCAGTCTCTCCCCCGATAACACCGTCACTAGAACCGGCACGAGCGGTGACCTTGGCCAGGACATTGTGTCACTCCAATCCACAGATGGGTTTACTCCTGGTAGGGTTGTTTCTGTCCCCAATTTGCTCTTCACTTGCGGTTCCACTTTTCTGTTGGATGGCCTGGCCAATGGTGTCAAGGGCATGGCTGGCCTTGGCAGGGCTAAAATTGGGCTTCCTTCCCAATTTGCTTCCGCTTTTAGCTTCCATCGAAAATTCGCAATTTGCTTGACCTCTTCAACAAATTCTAATGGTATTGTCATCTTCGGGGACGGGCCTTATAGTCTGCTTCCCGGAATTGATGTCTCCGAGCAACTTATTTTCACCCCATTGATCCTCAACCCTGTTAGCACTGCAAGTGCTTACTTCCAAGGAGAGCCTTCTACAGAATACTTCATCAATGTGAAGTCAATCAAGATCAACGACAAGGCCGTTGCTTTGAACACTTCATTGCTGAAAATTGACAGTGAAGGGTATGGCGGCACAAAGATTAGCACTGTGAATCCATACACAGTCTTGGAGACCTCAATCTACAACGCCGTGGTCGATGCATTTGTGAAAACAGTTGCTGAAATCCCAAGAGTGAAGGCAGTAGCACCATTTGGAGCATGCTTCGATTCAAAGAACATTGGAAGCACAAGGGTTGGGCCTGCAGTGCCTGCTATTGACCTAGTGTTGCAGAGTGAGAGTGTGTACTGGAGGGTGTTTGGAGCAAATTCGATGGTGGCGGTGAGCGATGACGTGTTGTGTTTGGGGTTTGTGGATGGAGGTGAGAGGCCAAGGACTTCAATTGTGATCGGAGGGCATCAGTTGGAGGACAATCTTCTGCAGTTTGATTTGGCTGCTTCTAGGCTTGGGTTCAGCTCCTCACTGTTCTTCAGACGAACAACTTGTGCCAACTTCAACTTCACATCTACTGCTTAGAGACAAAAGGTCTTCTTAATTATTCAATTTCTGTAATTTATTTCTCTTTTGCATGGTGAATAAATGTTCCTAATTGCTTTTTATCCAATATATATACGATGCAGACAATTACAATTACACACTTGTTAGGATAATTATTGTCTGATACTGGACCCTTTGTATTCTATCTTTTCTCAATAATGAATTTCAGTTGACAAATTCAATGGTTTAGGAAATAACTAATGATATAATTAAATAATAATAAAAAGGACGACTAACATGAAATTCAAAGTCAAAGAGACAAAAATAGTAAGAAAGGGTTCAGCTGGCATATACATTCTCAAGTTGCCATCCTAAACCATATTCTAGTTTTAGACTCCCCGCCCAGCCGAAGAGCCATGCTTACATAATATTCATTTATAAATAACCCGCCAACCGACAGCCCAATCTTTTTTCAGATAAAGAGAATATTCAGACGCAGGCATTAAGACGTCAGTCACAAAAGAGCCAATACAAATACAAATAACTATACAAGAGCCCAGTATTCTATAATTTCAACAATATGAAGCACAGCTTCAATGGAACTGATGAACAAAAACCAAAACTGATAATTAACCTACTAATTAACCACTCAACACATGACACCTGCCCACTATGTGCAACTTTAAAACTCTTTGACTTGACTCAATATCAAAGACTTTGAGCTAGCTGCTGCTAATGCCTTGAACTTATGCTATAGCTTTTGAACAGAGGATTATTTGACTTTGTGCTGCAACATGCGTGAGATGATATATATTAGGACTTTTATTTATTTATTAAGAGTTGAAAAACCTATAAATTGACAGGCCTCCTCCTCCCACTTCGTCAATCTTATAACTTCCATTGATTATTGAGTTCACACATAAGTTAACAATGGCTTCCTCATCTATTCATAGCCTACTTCTCTTTTGCTCCCTTCTACTCTCGATCCACATGATCCTCTCATCACAAGCTAAACAATCATCACTCAAACCCAAAGCCCTAGTTCTTCCCATAGCCAAAGACGCTTCTACCCTCCAATACATCACCACCATCAAGCAAAGAACCCCACCGGTAACCCTAAAGCTAACCATTGACCTCGGCGGTCAATTCCTCTGGGTTGACTGCGACGAAGGCCAGTACATCTCGTCCACCTACAAGCCTGCCTACTGCAACGCAACACAATGCTCCATTGCAAACTCCAAAGAATGCAACTGGGAATGCTTCTTCCCCCAAAGGCCAGGCTGCAACAACCGCACCTGCATCCTCTTCCCAGACAACACCGTGATTGGCTCTGCCGACAACAATGGAGAGGTTGGTCAGGACATCCTGTGGGGCCTACATTCCACAGATGGGTCCCACCCCGGCCCAAAGGTCTCTAACATTCCAAACTTCATCTTCGCTTGTAGTAGCAATACATTTTACGGTGTCCTTGGCCTTGCCAATGGTGTCAAGGGCATGGCTGGTCTAGGCAGAACCAGAATCGCTCTCCCAACCCAGTTTGCCTCCGCTTATAAACTCCCTAGAAAATTCGCCATTTGCTTGCCTTCTTCGGCTAGATCATACGGTGTTGTTTTCTTCGGGGATGGGCCGTATGTTCTGACTCCCAAGATTGATGTGTATAAGTCGTTGACTTTCACCAAGTTGATCCTCAACCCCGTCAGCACAGGCAATGCTTTTGATCCGGATGAGCCTTCTGCCGAATATTTCATAAATGTGAAGTCAATCAAAGTCAACGAAAAAATCGTGTCACTAAATACTTCTTTGCTAGCGATTGATCAAAATGGTTATGGTGGCACAAAAATCAGCACCGTCAATCCTTACACCGTCTTGGAGAGCACAATCTACAAAGCTTTTGTTGATGCGTTTGTGAAAGAAATGCCTGGTCATAGTAAGAGAGTGGCTTCTGTAGAGCCTTTTGGAGCTTGCTTTGACTCCACCCACATTGGAATTACACGTGTGGGCCCGGCTGTTCCTAGCATTGACTTTGTGTTGCAAAGTGAGGGTGTGTACTGGAGGGTGTCTGGAGGAAATTCCATGGTGCAAGTGAGCAAGGATGTGTTGTGTTTGGGGTTTGTGGGTGCTGAGCAAAGGCAACGCTACTCATTTGAGAGCCCAACGACGTCGATTGTGATCGGAGGGCATCAGTTGGAGGACAATCTTCTTCAGTTTGATCTGGCTAACAAGAGGCTTGGGTTCAGCTCATCACTTTTGTCTCGGGAGACAAGTTGTGCTAACTTCAACTTCACATCTACTGCTGTGATTTAATTATTGTCTTTATATTGTTTTTTTTTTTTGGTTTGTTTAATAAGTTAATAATTAACCAAGTGAAAACCTCATGTAGGGTGTTTGTTTCTCAATGTCTTTGGTTCGCCAATTGCAATGAAAAACTTACCACACTTTTAACTTGCAAGAAATTGTTCGATGAAAATGTAGGTGACTTAACGGTTCATATGAATGGATGTATGTATATATATATATATATATATTTTTGAATAACAAATATAGATCATTAAAACAAATTCTACATTTTGGATATCAAATTATGTGAGGTGATTTGTTTCTTCATATTGGGTCTCAAATAGTTTATTTTTAGAAAATAATGCTAAAATATGAAACTTATGAGAGAATATTGTTTAAATTTGTGTAAATTTTCTATGTATTCTTCTCCTTGAATGCCAAAGAAAGTAATAACTTCTAGGGGTTCTTTGATCTAAGTCCAAAATCTCTAGTCGTCATTGGATTTAGTCCACACCTTTTTTAGCTGTAAATTTGTGTCCGTTGACTTTTATTAATTTTTTCTTGTGTCAATTTTACCCTTTGAGGTAAATAAAAAAATAACATTAATTGAAAATCCAAATTAATGTATTGATTCTTTCCTTCTAAATGGATTTCATATTTTAAATTTTAAATTTCTTTATTGCTGCCATGAAACATCTGTACAACAACAAAAAAACGTTTCGTCAAGTAAAATACTTTAACAATTAACTATTGCAATATTTACCTAATAAATAGATAAAGTACAATTTAAGTCATGAAAGTAATGACCCACATATTTTATCTTACAATGAAACTTAAGACCCATAGGCAAGCACCAACATAAAACTGTACCTATCCATAAGGTTGATTTGTGAGGTTTCAAGCATAAGAACAAATATAAAAAGTTCATATAAAACAATGAAAGTAGGAGTATTATTGATGAGGTCTTCCCAACAAATATTTACTTGATTACTTGGTAAATATGAGATAATATAACTAATTATTAGGTAAATATAAGATAATGTACCTAATTATTAGGTAAATATAAGATAATATACCTAAATATAAGGTAAATATAAGATAATGTACCTCATTACTAGGTAAATATAAGATAATATACCTAATTATTAGGGTAGACAATATCATAATTATTATCATAAAAATTAATTTCTTACCTTATTTAATTTTTAGGGGCATGACGGGAATAACTAAGTAATTTAAAAATGAAAAAAATAATATGAAAATATCAAATAATGAAAAAAGGAATGTAATCATATGTGGCACAAAAGTCAAAGGACTTGTATCAACAACAACAACTACGAGGATGGCATCCAAATTCTGTTTTCGATTTTGGACTTATACTGAATTTTTTATAACTTCTAATTCTCTTTACAGAAGAAATCAATTACAATTAATATAGGAATCCTTAGTGTGCAAGGAAAGTCACAAGTCACGCCAACAAATAAAGCATCATAATATCTATAAAGTATAAACTAATGCAACTAGGAGGGTCATTTATCTTAATTTTTTACTTAGCACTCAGAAGAAACAGAAAACTCTCTGCATTCTTCACCCTACTTTGGAAGAGCCACCAAGCACAACAAATACTGATGTAGAACAGATGACAGATTTTATCGCGGTTGAGCTAGAAAAAGGACGTAGCGGAAATTTGCAGATTTGTTGTCCGAGCTCCGATTAGGACGCAAAATACCATTTCAGAAAGGGAACGACGCCACGAGTCAAACTCACGACTTTGCCGTGATGTACGATGGATTTTGGCATTCTGAGGCCGTTTGGCCTTCCAAAACTGCAGTCAAAGTTTCGTAGTTAATTCTCCGAATAAATTCTGTTTTTCAGTTTCGTAGTTAATTCTCCGAATAAATTCTGTTTTTTTTTCAGTTTCGGAGTTACGTAGTTAAGTCTCCAAATTAATTCTGTTTTTTCAGTTTTAATGTAATAACTCCCCTAGCAGTTCAAGGGTTGAGCGTTGTGTATTTAGACAGGTTTGTCTGACGTTTCTGATTACCTCAGATTTTAGTAAAATTATCCCAAGAGAATTCCTCTTAATTTCTGGTGGAATCCAGATTTCTTGTTACTCAAAGTTTCGCTTGAAACCTTTGTTGCTTGTGCTACGTCAAGTGGTATCAGAGCGGGTTTCTCCCGTCTCGGCATTCTTGTCTTGACTTATCATGGGTGATTGAGAAGCTGATGTCCCAGCCCCAATTACCCGAGCGGATCTGGACGCTCAAAACCAACGGATCGACAACCTAACCAACCAATTTGGGGAGATGCGAGAATTGTTGTTGCAAGCTCTTGGTGGCAACAATAGAAGAGGTGGCAGAGATGACGAAAGAAAGACAAGACTTGGCGAATGTGTGTTGATAGCCGAGCAATCAACAAGATAACAGTCAAGTACAGGTTTCCCATTCCACGGTTGGAGGATATGCTGGATGTTCTTAGCGGCTCAATGGTGTTTTCCAAGATAGATTTGCGAAGCGGTTACCACCAGATTCGCATCAGACCTGGCGACGAATGGAAAACAGCGTTCAAGAGCAAGGACGGATTATTTGAATGGTTGGTGATGCCATTCGGATTGTCAAATGCGCCTAGCACTTTCATGAGACTCATGAATCAGGTTCTACGACCATTTATTGGCTCTTTTGTCATAGTTTATTTCGATGACATTTTAATTGAGACAAGTTTTAGATGTTTTGAGAGAAAATAAACTGTATGTGAACCTAAAAAAATGTACTTTCTGTACAAATAAGCAATGGCATTGATTTCTTCATCCCTAATATTCCTCTAATTCTAATTCTAATTCAGCACTATATATATATATATATATATATTCTTTCCTTTTTTGCATGCTTGGGCACTAAGGAATTATAATAAATAATAAAATTTATTTAAAAAAATATTGAAAAAAAAGAGATAATTATAACATAAATTTTCTAGCAAATGAAGAAGAAAAAAATTGGAAAGGAGAGACTGGGAGATGAACAATATAGTAATTTCATTCCAATTTCCAAAATATCAAACAACAAAGATTATAAATTAGCAAATTACCCCACTACCCTTTGCATTAGTTGGCAAGTACAAAGCTGGCCATTTGGGGCTTGTTTGGTAGGCCTCACTGGGCTGGACTGGGTTATATAACACTTGAAACCCATGTTTGGTAAAAAAAAGGTACTAAGTTAAATGGGATTGTATAGGACAACAGTGAAAAAAACACCTCACTCGTTATTCTAATATTGCGAGGCTGAAAAGGGGTTCGCAAAATAACACCCACTCTATATAGAACAAGCGAGTCCTGAGTCCTCTTTCTCTCTCGTTTCCTTCAGCATCGCCTCTCCTCTCTCTCTTGTTTCCTACTAAGGCAAGTTTTCTGGCCTTCTCTGGAGATGACCCATAACTCCTATACCAGCCTCCATAACTTCTGGCCTTCTCTGGAGATGACCCACTCCGACTCCAAGGACAGCCTTCACCACAGTAAGATCCTTAGCTTGAATCAAACTGCTCAACGCGACCTCCACCATAGCCTCCCTCCACCGTCACCACCCAATCTATCAAACCGTAACAGCCACCACTGACCCAATTGAACAAGTCGAGAGTTATTGTGGTGGTTTGAATTATGTGTTTCAGTGTGATTTTGTTGCTATTTTCACATGGGTTATATAAAACCAAGCAGCACTAACACTCATGGGAGGAAAGGATGTATGAAGAGAGATGAGAGAGTGAAAAAATAAGGGACGCATGTGGGTGGTAGGGAGTCTGAGTTGGGAGAAGAAAAGTCAAGAAGAAGGTGGAAGGAAAAGTGTGCTAACATTTTTTTTTATAATCTTGTTTTAATTAAACATTAGTTTCAGATAATTTTAGGTTTCCTTTTATAATAAACATTAAAATATTAATGAAAAAATAAAAATTGAAAAGAAATGACACTTCATTGTTTATTTTATTCTCATATCCTACTACAATCTGTATTTATTTTGGGAAAAAAAAAAATTGTATGTATAAAAAATAAAAATAAATAAAAAACTATTATTAGATGCATACTTGTTCAGTTTATCAATTAACCAATAAAATTCAACTTTTTTTCTCTATCATTTTCACTTATTATTAAAGATAATTCTAGACTTTTTTTTCTCTATTTTGGGACTACCTAAGCTAAAACCCTTTTTTTTTTAATTATAATAAATAAATAAAAACCCAAGTTAAACCTTGGGTTTTTAAAAGAGGGATTTTTTTTTTCTTATAATTTTCTTTGGTAATTCATATTTATATTTATACATCACAACAACACCTAATAAAATTTTTGGTGTCTGCCTGAGTAATTAGAAATAATTAGAAAAAATTATTTTTTAGTCCGACACAGTACCAAACATAGGTCTTCACTATTTTTATAATTCAGCTTCTTAGTCCGACGCAACACCAAATGTAGGTCAGTACTTAATCCAGCTTAGGCCAATCTGAACTAATCCAAGACAGTCCCAGAATTTAGTCCAGTCTATGACAGTCTGCCGTACCAAACGACCCCTTGTTGGCCTAATATTATCCGAGATGTGAAAGAAAAGCTGAAAGCTGAAAGCTGATTGTGTAAGAAATAGTTTTCCCTTGGCCCAAATAAAAATACCACATTGCTCCTTTAACCCAAAAAATCAAAAGCGTTGCAAATGGTTTTATAAGCCCATCACCGATGGCCAAGTTGTTTCGCGTTATCAGCAAACATGTTGTCCCAAATGTCGATGTTGGAGAGGTCGGTGTTCCCATTTCCTTTTGGGAAAAAAGTACGAAAAATTTGATGGGGAAAAGTAAAACAGAAAGCAACCAGAATTGTAGATTCTGGGGCAAAAATGGTTAAACTTTTAGAGGTGACATTGGTAACAAGCACAAACTAGTCCACTTTTTTTAAGAGCAACACAAGAATTGTGTTGAAGACCCAAATTTCTATTTCCAAACGAACCTCCAGAGCCCTTTAAAAAGAGTCAAAACTGCATGCACAACAAACTTCTCCTTGTAAATGCAGCTTTATTGAGTACATGTTCTTTGCACCTCTAGCTTTTTCAAGGCCAATAAAGACTCGGTTCAAAACTTTTTTATCTGCAAATAACTTTGTAGCTTGATCATGAAAGCCTTTTCTAAAGATGAAATTTCTGTTCCATCTCCTCAAACTTCAAACTGCACATCAACTAGTGACCATTCTAATAAAGATGATCAAGAAATGGGCTCTAATGCAATGTCGGATGAGGGAGAGGTCTCGAACAACTCAGCCTTCTTCTGTTTCCCATTCCACATGGATCTAAATCTCGTTCGCGCGGTGAGAAACGATCGAACCTTTCAACTTTCTTGATGAGCTTTGTGATGTAATATTCTTAACAATAACAAAAACTACTGCTGCAACAACGTACCCATATAGGTTAACAAAACATTTTACGACCCCTTGTACTCTAATAAATATGTTAAGCAGGTTTTTGCAGAGATGGTGGGGACTTTTATGTTGATGTTCTGTGTATGTGGGATCATAGCAAGCACACAGCTGATGAGAGGGGAAGTTGGTCTTATGGAGTATGCAGCCACAGCAGGTTTAACTGTAGTTGTTGTTATTTTCTCCATAGGCTCAATTTCTGGTGCTCATGTCAACCCAGCTGTCACAGTAGCATTTGCAACCCTTGGTCATTTCCCATGGTGCAGGGTACTTAAACCATTCAACCCTAATGAAATTCTCAGCTCTAATTATATTTAATTAGGGTGTTTAAGCAGCAGATTAATGTTGTTCCTGTTCCCTATTATTTCCAAAGGTTCCTGTTTACATATTGGCTCAAACAATGGGTTCTGTTCTGGCAACATACATTGGGAGGCTTGTCTATGGCATAAAACCAGATCTCATGACCACCAGACCACTTCAAAGCCCTGCCGCTGCCTTCTGCGTTGAGCTTATTGCAACTTTCATGATTATGTTCCTAGCTGCTTCATTGACACATCAAGCTCATGCTGTAAGGAAAAAATTTCCATCTTTTTTTTTATTTCACTTGGGGTTCTTACTGTTACCTAACATGGTATCAGAGTTTCGGGTCGAAATGTCCAATCTCATACCCAACTTCTTTGTTGGTTTATAAATTATAAGGTGCTCTTATGTCCACCGTTTGGAAATTTTTTGCAGGTTGGCTATTTGTCTGGATTTGTAGTTGGCATTGCCATTGGACTTTCTGTGCTCATCACAGGGTAGGTCTATATATACAAACAATATAAATGCAGCAATTACATTAATTTTAATTTCTCAACCCACTTGTCATTTTTCCTTTTATACAATAATTGTCATCTATGAGATTTGAACTCCGGACCTCCTCCAAACATGAAAGCTGAGTATCGGTACGCATTAATGCAGGCCTGTTTCAGGAGGGTCAATGAACCCAGCAAGGTCACTGGGGCCTGCAATTGTTGCATGGAACTTCCAAGACCTATGGATATATATTTGTGGCCCAACAATTGGAGCTGTTGCAGGTGCTCGCCTGTTTCAAATTCTACGCCTTCAGCCCTGCAGTCCCAGCAACACTTCCTCTTCCAATATCCGTCTGCTAGGCCAACCCTTGCCCTATGAAGCGACTTAGGCTGTTTTTTCTACACAAGAATGATGCTTTACTGAATTGGAAATTTGTCGACTCGATTGCAACAATAACTGAGCGAAGACATCAGCTGCAACTGAGTTTTGCAAAAAAGCAGAACTGCTACTAGTGAAAACAAAACTGATGATGCGGTTGAATAATTGGTGGTAGTTTCTTACTTTACCAACTTTCTTTGAATTGGTAAAAGGTGAAGATGTCACTTTTTTGTTGGAGCGAATAAAAATGAAGTTCGGTGTCTAACAAGTTTTTGAGATCACCATATTGTTCTTTCTTGCTGGCCTTTGACCAACTGCTATGGACACCAATTAGCAAAGTGCCATAAACTCCAATTTACTTATTAAATAATTATAAAGTATCCCAGGTGAAAAACAAAATTGATGCATTCGATGTGAGTGAAAATTATAAAATTTATACAATAGGTACATACACGCACGATGAAAGTAATTAGAAAAATAATAAATTAACAAGAAATTTGTAACTCGAGTGGTTAAAAGATAAGCTTTTAAAATAACTATTATGAAAGTTCACGATGTATTTCAACTCTCAAGGTTGTTGATTCATACGTTCAACATGAAATGGAGGGGCTAAAGAAGCAACCAAATAATAAAATTTAAAAGTTATAGGTGTGGACTTAAACTCGGATATCTTTGGGCCAATAAATTGACCAACTCAGACCTGTTTTTGTTTTGCTTTGGGGTTGCAATTGTAATTCCGAGTAAACCCAACCCAACCTAACCCAGAAACTAGCGTGCCTTTTGCTTTTGGATCAATCATTGGAATACAGTATTGTTATGCAACAGGTTTCTCTCATACCAGCGCAGTAACGCGAATAATTGTGGTTTCATACTTCATTTTCATTACCACTAACAGACAAGTTACAAATGCCGATTCACTGGTTGGGTATAAGTCTTTTTCTCCAAAGTGGTTTTGGATTTGTTTCCTCAACTCCTTGTTTGTGTAAACCAAGACTAAATCCATTTAATAAGGATGTTTCTAAACTTTGCCTTAATGCTTTTTTAGACACATTGAATCCATGCCGCATACTAAATATATCATGTCTGGATTATGATGCTTGTCACTTCGTCGAGACAATTTAAGAGACTCGGATTGTTGAGAGCATTTCACATTAAAAATGGAAGTCTTGCATTAATAGTTTAAATGATACTGAGACTCTTTACTCATTTTCAATTAATTTTGAGTTAGATATTTTAATTCTAATACAATAATTATTCACAAATTAAATTCAATAATAACACGTGCTCTCATATCACCAGATAAATCCAGGCTTAATTGTTTGTCTTGTGGATGTATGCTTCCATGTATCTTGATCGAACTAAACTAGAGTTTTTGTTACAATAGCACAAGAGAGGTTGGCACAATATTCACAGAAATTGTGAGGATATTCCGTAACCAATCAAGAGGACACAAGATGATGATATAATATTGCTGATGGGTTCCTAAAATGGGAACAATTTATGTTGCATATATCCATCTATTAGTTTAAAAGCATGAACCAATTTCTGGTTGGGTCTTCCTTAATGCATGAACCAATTAGCACTGCATTATTCTTCTTAATCATTTTCCACCTCTCTGACATAGAATAGCACCTAAACAATAACACATGAATCCTACAAAATATCATATTATACTTTGTGGGTTCTATCTTATTTGACAAAATTAAGAGAACAATTGCGACCCTTAATCTTATCTATAATTATTTTAGTCCCCCATTAATTAGTGAAATTCCTACCCAGACTCTTCTAGAAATTGTATTTTGAAGACCACTGACCCTTATCTCTAAATGGTGCCGTTATTTGTATTACTTTTGTTGACTACCTCTTTAATACATATTGATAGAGTTTATCTTTATTAAAATGGTCAATAAATATGAAACAAAAACCATTATTGATTTCTAAAACTACCAAAAATTCATGATTGATTGAACTCACACGCTTGGGTTGCTTTGAGCTACAGAGCTAGCCGAAGCTTTGATTCTTGAAGACTCGGTCATTTCCCAGCCAAACTTAAAATAATGCTTTCCTTGACGTGGAGAACACCATAAACATCACATCAGTCAAAATATCTCTCTCTCTCTCTCTCTCTCTCTCCCCATGCTTCCAAAAACGACAATAAACAACTTGGTCTATTAAAGGATGCATTGCTCTCTCAGTGCTCATATTTTTATTAATCTAATTAAAACTATCTTCCATTATGTAATGTAAATTAAACTTGGACTGATCAGCCATAGATTTCTCATCAAACAAACGGCATAATATACAGGACGAGCATTAAGCTCCAAGTGCCAAAGCCAACACTTTCCTGTTCCAGACACCCTGGAATGGCTACTTCTGCATAATTTAACCCTTGTTTCCTCTTTCCTAGTTGGATATGATTGCTCTTTCATCACTTTTTTTGGGGTTCCCTTTTATTTATTTATTAGGAATGCTATTCCATTGATGTGTGTGTTGTGTCTTATTCTTTTATTTTAAACCTAACTTATTTTCATCTTTATGGTATAGTTCAATACCATCAACAATAAACCTCATTTAACTTTATCATATTTACACACACAAAAAAAGGGCACTTAATTTATAAATTCTGAAGAAAAAAAAACATAATCTTATTAAAGAATATCTTTTCTCACATAAATATCACCTTGTTATGATGGTGACATCCTTATTGTATTCCATAAGAAAATTAAAAATTAAATAAAAATAGATGCATTATCTATGATAATGGACAAAATAGATGCATTATTTATGAGAATGGACAAAATAGATGCTGCCATAATTTGGTTATCTCAAACAATATTCGATATGAATGTATGGTATGTTGACGTTTAAAAAGTTGGTCCCCAAGCACTGGTTGATCACAACTTCATATATGATGGGTCACATATCCACAACCATACACCAAAGTGGTTTATGAATTTGGAATGTACCCCAAGGTCCATTGAAAAAAGGAAAATAAGGTTTATGATATTTATAAAATAAAATAAAATAAAGAGAAAAAGAAATAAGGTTTATGAGCAAGTCCAAATCAAGGGTAGGAGTGGTTGAGCAAAAACTTGGTCTTATATCTTTCGTGGTAACGATCTTCTTACTCATCACATCCAATTCAAGTGTCTTTTATTGGAAATTATGGCCTCATATACATTGCCACTAAGGTTCTAGTCCCACCGACACCAACCACCATTCTCCACCTTTTCCTTGATCATAGGCAAATTAGAAAACCAACTTTGGTATTTATTGCTTGGTTGAGGAAAATGGGTTTCGGCTTGTTGATTAAAATTATATTGATCGTCCAATGAGGAAAACCATATAGGCATACCTAATTTACAGTTAAAAGGGGACTAGATTATAGTTTATAACTAAAATTTAAACAAAATATGAATGAGTAAGAGTGTGTTTAAGACTGCTTCAATAGAAAACAATGTGTGCTCTTAAGTGTTTTTTTAGAAGTGTGTTTTTGGAAGCACTTCTATTAGAAGAACGTAGAAATTATTAAAAATTCAAGTGTTAATTGAAAGAAAATATTTGGAAGTGATTGTTGAAGAAGTACATAGACAGTACTTTTTCAAAAAGTGTTTTTATCACCCAAATTGTTTTTCTAGCAAACCATATCATAATCATTTTTAGTTTTTTCAAAATTAGTCCGAAATAGGCCCTAATGATAAAATAAGAAATTACAAAAGTTTGCTAGTGAGAGAATAGAGACGTGTTAAAGTATTCAAGGGAAAACTATTAGTATCATTTAAACTCTCACCTCACTGTCAACCAATGAAAAAAGGGTATTGACTTGCAGATTAATAGTCATAAGTTCGAACCCCCATGACACTTTTGTATTGTATGTGTAAGAAACCTCCATTCTTTTATAGTTTAAGCTATCATTTATATATACTATTGACCTCACTCACCTTTTGAAACTTTTTAATTACAATTTAAACCTTATATAGATTTAACTAAAATAACACATTTAGGAGTGAAAATTAATGGGAGGTGAGCAATTATATCAGCAATGTAGTATAGGTGAGTAGACAATGGGAAGTGGCCACTCTTTTCTTTTACCTCTAAAATAAGGAGAAATACTCTAATGCAACAGACATAACACTTTTTGTTATCTCTAGCCAATAATACAAAAACGCATAAATTAACTTTTATACGTATCATTGTATTATTAGTCCAATATAGAAAACAGTGCAATTCCCTTTATAAGAAAGTTTTATTCTCAAATAAGAACTGCCTGTGATAAATCCAAAGGCTATGATAAACCAAAATGGCCCCACTAGGGTTTCCAACAGCTTATCCACTCAACTCCAATGCTGATTGGGACATAATAATAATGTAGGCTTATCTTTGGGTGGAAAAGTAAATAAGCCCACTTGCTGCTCTGTCACATTCATTCAGACCAAAATAAAGGTTCCCATTTTTTCGATCCAGAATTTTCATTTCAATGCCTAACATGTTTACACTGCTGACTGTCACGCCCCGTTCAAATTTGGTCCACCACCATTGCAATCATATAAAATAACAACAACACGAAATTGCTTCAAAAAGCAAAATGAAAATAAATAAAGGGCAGGAAGGGAGGAAGATGAAAGTGAAAGAGAATAAACATTATCAATAACATTTCTTTTTCCTATGTGTAAAAGTTGTCCCCATATAGAAGGAAGAGGCAAGACACTAATGCGTTGGAGCTCACCTCACCATTTATGTATATTGTTGCTAAATGAAGGGTTACATCATTAGATCGATGGACTGCACTTAAAAGTCTAAAAGATTAGCTAGCTTAACTCATTGTCATTGGTCGAGTGACAAATAATTAAAAACTTTTTTTTTTTCCTTTGGCCTGAATAATAATAAATTCATTTTATTGTATATGTAGAAAATTTTGTTGTTAATGCATATCTGGGTAGTCTAGTGAAAAATGACATTGAATTGCATACAAAAAGTCTCATATTCGAACTTGCATGGCGTCTTGATTGTGTGTGTGATAAAACTCCCTCGCTTATAATTTAAACTATAGTTTATATTAAAAAAAAGTAAAAAATCTTGTTGTTAAAGTGCAGATGAAGTGTTTATATTATTTATAATATAATTTTTATTTTTATTTTTATAAAAAAACTTTGATTTGAGTTTCACTAATGAATCTTATCTCCTCCACTTTAGTGAAGCATAATGATGAGAATTTCAGAATCTGGTTCCTCAAGACGTTTAGGACTCCACTTATTAACCTTATTTCACCAAGTTTAGAGAGTTTAATTTAATTAACCACATAAAGACTTGGTTTAACCAAAAACTATATATATATTTTTTATTTTTTATTTTTTTTGTAGCTATATATTTCTTTATGGTTTTTTTTTTGTTCGCTTCACTAATTCTTCTTTCTTGGTATGAGCTTGACTGATCTCGAAGGGCCTCAAGTTCATGCATATTTTCGTTTTTGTTAAAACAGTATCGTTTTGATTTTGAATTGGTTTGAAATAATTTTTGGGAGATTCACTATTATATTTAATATAAGAGTCCATAGCTATGTACAACATAATAAAGAGACTTTGAACTTCCTATAAATTACAAAACTATCATCAATTTCTTAAAACAAGTCCAACCCGAAAACCTCATATAAAAACACACAACACTCAATAGGGCATCAAAGTAATTTAATAAACAAATTAAATTTAATAGAGTCTGCTGTCATTGTTTGAGTTTATTTATAGAAATTAAATGATGTATAATTTATTTATATCATTAGTACTAAAAATGAGTATATAACTAATATCTCATAATTTTTCAAATATAAACTTTACTTGTAACTGACGTCGTTTTGAATGGAAGCATCATGCTATTAAAAACACGAGTAAAGATTCATATTCCATGGATAGATGACAATTTCCTGACTAATATTCCATGGATACATGACAAAATCGTATAATAATTTAGATCTGATCCGTTAGATAAACTGTGGGCCAAAACCATGGGCCTTACTGACAGGTATTTTAATCTTATCCCATTGACACGTCATCTATTAATTATTTTGCAGTTCTTTATTTTTCTCCTTTTTTTCTTGAGTCAACAGTTATATTCTTTGTTTGTTTGTTTGTTTTTTTTTCTCATTTTTCTTGTTAAGTTATATTCTTTCTTTCT
Source organism: Prunus persica (assembly GCF_000346465.2). Lineage (NCBI taxonomy): Eukaryota > Viridiplantae > Streptophyta > Magnoliopsida > Rosales > Rosaceae > Prunus > Prunus persica. Next base: position 12,031,029 of record NC_034009.1, read on the forward strand.
TTCTTTTTTAATTTTTACAAGGTAGGATTTGGATCCCTGATCCTTTAAACAAAATTAAAAAAAAAGGAAAAGATTTGAGGGAGAGAGACTTGGGTCTTAATCTTTAATCACTTCAAGTGAGTTTCTTAAACCTTTTTCTTTTTCTGTTTTTGGTCAATTTAAATTTCTTAAACATGGGATATAGAGTTAATGAGGTATAGCTCAGTTGGTTGAGCGCTTTCAACTCCACCCTTGTAATAGACAGAAGTTTCAAACCCGTAAGCACCCAATAAATATTTGTGTAAACTTCTCTCCTTAAATCACTTAAACTAAAACATGGGACATGGAAAAGTTCGACCTAAGCCAACAATGCAGGAGAAAATTTATTGTGTGTCCAAAACGCAATTTAAATACAAACACACGGGATGGGACCCATAACAAATACAAAAGTAAGCTTCTCATACAATTCTGTAAATGCACAAGTGATAGACCCCAAAACACACATTCTTCTCATATCCCGTATTCACCAACCCAACAACTTCATAACCAAAGTACAACAAGAAGGTTCACAATAAATCATGTTTTGCTTTAAAGTTAGACATAAATGGAAAGGGAAACCCAACAAATCGCGCATTCAATCATGTTAAAGCTACATTATTATACGAGACTAGTCACAATTAAGTATAAGATCACAAATATATTTCGTCATCACATTCATGTGACTCAAACTTGCAACATACTTCAATTAAGTAGAAACAATTACCAAATAATAGTGTAGTAACAAATCTCGTAACTTTTTTCTTAGAATTATATTTCATATACTTGAATCCTTTCTTCACTGAGATAACGCAAAACTTACGTCCAATGTTTAAAGAAACAACCTAGCATTAATTAATTTGGTTTGTTATGAAAAAGGAGTAGGAGGAGCACCTAACCCGAATAATCCATAAAATATATATGTGGGGATGGATGAATCTATTTGCATCCTTTTGTATTCAATACGTTTTTATGCTTAGCCGTCGTCCCCCACATGCCGCTAATCTCCATTGATTCAATTGATATTTTATGCTTCCAATTTGAACTTGCCAACAGAAATTTGAAACTGTACCACAGGCCATCCATGGTTTTTTGGAACTTAAAAACTTGGACCCATCTTATTTTAATTATTATATGGAGAAATATCAGCAAAAATAAATTGAATTCATCATACCCCTATAATATAAAAAACATATAATTTGGTAATTGATGAAGATAAATTATAAAATATGGGTTTGAATTAATAAAAAATCGAAAATAAGATGATGTATTAACATGAATAAAAGAACAGATTCAAATTATAGTGTCAAAACTTTGCTAGAGTTTAATTTGAAATTAATATTACAAATTGAAGGATGACCTTTGAACATGTTGCAAATTAATATAAACTTACGCTTACATTTTTTCGCTAAGGTTTTTATTTATTTATATTTTTTTCTAATAAATTATTCAAAATTATGTGAGATTTGAATTGTATGATACTATTGCTTTCAACCATCATAAAAGTACTTTTATATAGGATACTTTGTGGCCACCAATATCTAAGCCCTAACACTGGGATGTAGGCATGTAGCTTGAGTCGCACGCATTGAAGGCCAAATCAAATTTTGTTTGCACCTCACCTCACCTCATAGGATTAACAAATCAGTTTGGTTTATTTCAAAAGTTTTTCTAGTGTTGTTTAAGACACCCTGATTTTATTTAATACGTTTATTTTAAGGCCGTAATCACCCTTAGATTAGGGTGGATTTTATTCAAGAGGCTCATTTCAAGGTTGCAATCACCCTTCGATTAGGGTGGACTCTAGTTCAGGGACGGACCCACAGCGGGGTTAAACGACCCTATAGACTTTTTCTTTTTTTAAAACATGCTGACCAAAACAGCGTTGTTTTGACCCAACAATTTTTTTTTGAAAAAAAACACGCTGGCCAAAACGACCCAGTATTTATTATTATTTTTAAAACACGCTGGCCAAAACGGCGTCGTTTTGACTAATCGGTTATTATTATTTTTTAAATGAGCCCTGACCAAAACGATATTGTTTTGACCCAGCGAATTTTTTATTATATGACTTCGCCAAAACGACATCATTTTGGTCTAGGTCTTTAAAAAAAATAAAAAAAAAATTTCAACACCCCTCCACCCGACCCTAGCATCTCAAAACCCCATTCTTTTCTCCTCAATCCTAAATCCCCAATCTCCACCCCACACCCACCCCCCACCGACCATGCCCCCCACCCCCTCCAAAACCATTAAAAAAAATTTATACTTTTATACTATGACCCTACGATATAAGATTTCTGAGTCCATCACTGCTCTAGTTCACTCAAAATAATTAGATAAATAAGATTTTAATATTATTTTAGGAAATTTAGCATATTTATGAAAATTAGCCCATCCCATTCCACAAAAAATTAGTCTACTCTACTCTAGCAGCTCCTTAAATGAAAAAAAAAAAAAAAAAAAGGAACAATTTATAACCCGCCCATGTGACAGTTCTTGGTTTGGCCCTTGGCCCTTTTAAAAGATTCTATAAATAAGGGTCAAGGTTGAAGGTTCATACCTTATTCTGTTTTAACAATTCAATAAACTACCCTAAATTTCTCTTTCGAGGTTTCTCCAAAAAAAAAACAAAAAATAAAAAAACAAACGCCACACAAACGAAAATATCGTTAAATGGATTTTCTATCCAATATTTCTAAGTTCTAACAATTGTTACCCAAAAATTAAAAAAATTTTGAAATTGTTTTCATTTTATTTCAAAATTTTGTTTTCACTTTTGTTACTCTTCTCTCCTATCCTCCCTTCTCATCCTTATTTCTATTCTCATTCTCATTTTTATTTTCTCTATATTTTAACACAAAAAATAAAAAAGAAAAAAGAAAAAAGAAAAAAGAAAAAAGAAAAAAAAAAATTATCAAATGGGCCTTAAGTGCACAAAGAGCGAAAAAGAAAAACCGAAAACAAATCATCCCCTATTTATTTCCAAAGCATACAATTCCAGTAATTTCGCCACAAATCATGAAAACTAAAACAGGAAAATTCAGCGACCAGCAATCCGACATATCACCGACGCGGAATCTAAACACTTGCCGACGTGCCACGGCAACATTAGCAATCCAAACTAAGGAACATCTAGACACTTCCGTGCCTGATCAGATCCTTCCTCACTGATTCAATTAGCCTAGGAGCCCCACAGGCTCGGGAATCATCGCCACCAGCGGGTCCCACAGACCACATGCCTCGTCGTGCTTGATTGGATTATTCTGTTTTAAAAGAAGAAAAAAAGACAACAGAAAATGAAAATTCCATAAAAAATACAACAGAAAAACTCGCAAGTCACAAGCTTCCGTCGAAAAATGACGATAATACCCACGCCCCCTCCCTATAAAAAAAACCCCCACCCTCCATTGCAAACGATCCCATGTCCGAGCTCTCAACTCCATAGCAAAAAATTCAGAGAGAGAGAGAGAGAGAGAGAGTAGATTTTGTTCAGATTTTCGTCAGATTTTGTTTCTTTTTCTTCATTTTCGAGCTAGCGATCAATCATGTTGGGAGTTTTCAGCAGCGCGATCGTATCGCCGCCGGACGAGCTGGTGGCCGCCGGCAGCCGCACTCCGTCTCCAAAGATAACGGCGGCGGCGCTGGTCAACCGCTTCGTCCAGAACAATGGGAACGCCGTGTCCGTACAGGTCGGCGACCATGCTCAGCTAGCCTACAGCCACAGCAACGAGTCAGCGTTACAGCCGAGGTAAGACAAAACGCGCTGCGATGTCGTTTTAACTGTTGTGATGACTCATCATCCACCACCACTCGATACCAATTCGTTATTGATCAAACCGAGCAACTAGCGCGTAAGAGTGAAAAATAAAGTGTTCATAAAAGGAAGTGCGTGATTGGCGTAGGAGATTAAAATTTATTTCTTCTTTACTTTTCGCGATATTTTTTTAAAATTTAAAATTTATTATGTTTTGGTGCGTGATGAAAGTATGATCGATCATGATCATGATCATGATCATGATTAGATTTGATAATCATGATCGATCCTGGATCTGATGATCATCTGAAATCGGACCATCGGGATTAGCAAGAAAACCAAGGTTGGCCTCTTGGCGGTTACTGATAGGGGGAGGAGGTGGTCTCACATGACCGCCAGGCGACGCTATCTAGAATCAAGATTCTGTTGACTTTGTTGTTTCGAATGGACCGCCACGTGGCAGTATCTAAAATATTTGATCACACAAACTTTACCAAAATTATGGATTTGTGGCCCCTTTTTAAAAATTATATTTTTCTTTTCTTTTCTTTTTTCTTAATTGTATTTTATATTTGGAATAGTGTTTCAAAACTATTTACTTTATCCCCAATCAGTTTAAAATTCTCCATCCAAGAATTGTTGTGGAAGGAGGTGGGGTCAGTTGACGATGGGCATGACGTAGGTGGGGTGTGGGGTGGGACCCCGATGGTTTCTTGGTTTAGGATTGATACAATGAACGATGGAGAGATGCTTGCAAGGATGTGTCAACGAGGTGTCCAAGGGGCACGCTCTATTTTTTTAATTATAAATATTTTACAGATATATATATATATATAGTCTAAGTTATAAGAGAAGGAAATTTTTCTCACATACATCACAACTATGATGTCGTGAAGAAATATTTGTGTGTAGATCTTTAATTTGCAAGTCAATTTCTTTGAACCAGATGCTTTGGCAGATACATATTAAATATTAAAACATGCATTAATTGAAAATCTTAATGTGTGGCATGCATCATTGAAAAGAAACTTCCCACAGTAATATATTTGTGAAGTCTTCCATCACCAAAATAATTGCACCATAGTGACAGTCCATATCCATAGGTGTGGAGAGTTGGGACCATAGCCTAGTTGTTTGATGATGTAGAATTGGAATAAATAGTCTGTTTTTCAAGGGGCTTAACTGGTCAAGAGTAATTAGTCCTCGGTGGAGGTCGTGTTCAAATCCCCCTCTTAATATTGATCATGTAAAAATTGGAATATTCTTTATGAACAATGCACCCATGTTAAGATTTTAGCTTCTAGTAATAAATATCCAAGACCACTGTTCTGGTTCGCAATATCTGAGTGTTGAGAATGGGAAAAATTGCAGGTCATTTGCAGTGAAGGATGAGATATTCTGCTTGTTTGAGGGAGCCCTTGACAACTTGGGAAGCTTGAGGCAGCAATATGGACTAGCCAAGTTTGCAAATGAAGTGCTTTTGGTGATTGAGGCCTACAAGGCACTGCGAGACCGGGCCCCCTACCCACCTAACCATGTGGTTGGCCACCTCAGTGGAAATTTTGCTTTCATAGTATTTGACAAGTCCACCTCCACCTTGTTCGTGGCTTCTGTAAGTCCTTCCACCTCATCCAAGCAAATAATCTTATTAATTTGATTTGGTAAAGCTAATTGCTGCTTTGATTGACCTCTAACAACAATCAATTTGGATTTTGTGAAATTTTGACAGGACCAATATGGCAAGGTGCCTCTGTCTTGGGGAATCACCGCTGATGGATATGTGGCCTTTGCTGATGACGCAGAGTTGCTTAAGGGTGCTTGTGGCAAGTCACTTGCCTCATTCCCTCAAGGTGAGAAATCACAGCCGCTGGATTCATTGATAGAATTTTCAGGAACCCAATTGGCACACCTAAATTCTTTGACTTTTGGATCCCCCAAATAATAAGAAAAAATTAAATTAAAATCTCTGTTCTTTGTTAACAATGGTGCTATTGATTTGTGCAGGATGCTTCTACTCCACAGCGGTTGGAGGCCTGAGAAGCTATGAGAATCCTAAAAACAAGATCACTGCTATACCTGCTACTGAAGAAGAGTTCTGGGGTGCAACATTTAAGGTAATATAAAGTCACTATTTTTTTTGTGGGAATCATTTACAAGATCTCAAAGAACTAGAGGCAACAAAAATAGTTGTCCTCCTATATTGACTGGCAACAGTCCGTCAAGGAACCAATAATAGCATATCATCAGATGGTGACAAATTACACCAACTTCTATTGATGTTCATATCAACCACAAATTTTGTTGTTTTTGTCAACTTGATGGGTTGAAATTTCAGGTGGAAGGGCCAGCAGTTTTTGCAGCCACAAAGTAGAGATTTTCCTGATAGAGTGCAGTCTTCAAAATCTGTATCCATTTCAGGGAGGGCGGTTAGGGGAGAGGCTTTTATATGGTGTTGAATGTAAGGCATACATCCGGGAGGGAGGGGCCATGTAAATACCTGGTAATGGTGACTGTTGTTGATAAGTGTTGATGTTTTGTATGAGGGCTTTGTTTTCTCTTCTTGTTGTAGTTGCTCGCTGTATTCTAGCTTCTACTGTTGTACAGCTATGCTTTTTATCTTTTTATGAAGTTGTATTAATTAAGGTTTCAATGCTTTTTCGTTGACGCATAATGCAATTATATAACGTAAGAGTAATTTTTCGGTGCGACACTCAAAAGGTTATGTGGTGCATTAATCCATTTATGGTTTTATTTATCAATACTATACCTATACCTAAGTTCATGACATATTGTCATCTACTAATATTTTAACATGTAGATTAGTAACACCAAGTGACAGGATGATCGCAACACTAAAAAATTCCTCACAAATACCAGCTCCATATTTTCAATACCCAATACTACTGGACCAATTGGTGACAATCAGCTACTAAATTTGCTATCAACTGAATGGCATTGGGTTTAGGGTTTTTGGTAACATAGTCTTGTAACTCGCTCAAAGCAAATTCGCATTTTGTGGCACTGGTTTGGCTGGAAGCACCTTTAAGTTTGAGTGAATTGGATGGTTACTTCTGTAATGGTAGTTATAGAAATGATGGGGAAAATAAAAGAAGTGGTCAACAACACACCATCAGAAAGGAACATAACATGTATTATTACACCGGGTTGGGACACCAACAGTGGTCCATAATCTGATGCAGACCGGCTAGTAGGCTGGATCGGGACAGATTTCCAAATTGAACTGGGCTCGGGCCTAGTTTTGGCCCGTCTCATTGGTCATGAAGGCTGGCCTCCATACCTATCTAACCCTTCTACTATTTATCATTCTATCTTCCTTTTGAGTAGTATAGTTGACACCCATTATTGTCTCAGCTGTTTAATATCAATTGCAAGATCTAGTCTTGTAAAAAGCGGCCTTGAATTGTAGATCAGTGGTCTCAAACTTAAATCTCTGTGGCACCTTAATGATGTGTGTATGTGAGAAATCTTCTCCCTATTATAGTTTAGACTATCACTTATATATATATATATATATATATATATATAACATTAACTAATGTGATACATAACATTGCAATTGCGTATTGGTTATAAATAAAATAAGTTCACACTAGACTCAAACATACACAAATATAATTCTACCACATCAATTGGGTTTTAAAAACTTGAGATATGTGTTGGTGCATATGCTAGGGATTGCAATGGGTCGAATCAAGGGTGGATATGTCATTCCCATCCATGTTAAGCATTCTTCCCCTATCCCCGCCTTCATACCCACAATATTGGGGATTCTCCATCCCCACATTAGTTGGGGAATGGATTTCCCGACCTGCCTCCCTACGAATAAAAAATAACTTTGTTGAACGAGAAAAAAGCACTATAGGCACAACATATGTATAAATTCAATTTTATTAACTAAAAATCTAGACTATTAAACAAAACAACATGTCCAAGACATGATCATCATTATAGAGGTAGCAAGCACCATCATCACACATTTTAATAATATATTTATGTGAAAAATAAATTATATACATATTGTAAACCAGGAGAGTTCGGGTCGAAGATTAGTGGTTGGGTCTTTTTTCGTCGGAAGGCTTGTCCAGGTTTGTTGATTCTTTGACTGCCATAGAGTAGTGAATCAATCATTCGTTGCCCCTTTTTATGAGTTAGCGAGAACTAGCCCCAAAGCATTCCGAGGGAGAAACAAGTCCCAGGAGAGTACTTTGTTTTTCTTCCAACGACTGCGTGTTTTGTGCTGATGTTTCCAGCAGTCAGACAAAAAGTTGGAGATGGTGCATTGATGTTGCACATGCTTGGCATGAGAGTTTGCTTTGGTGAATCAAGATGCTATTAGGTTTGGCATGAGATGCTTGTGGCGTGGGAGCTAAGAGAAAATGAGCATAAAGAAAGGATTAAGGCTTGAGGTGTTTTTGGCAGTTAGACGAATAGCTTGCGATGTCAGTGTTTTCTTACTAAAATGGTAATGATTATAGTTTCAACTTAGCTTGAGAGGATGAGTGTTTCAAATTTGGGATGAAGCCTTGTGTGTGTGTATGTGTGTGTGTGTGTGTGTGTGTGTGTGTGTGTGTGAGGGGGAGAGAGAGAGAGAGAGAGAGAGAGAGAGAAGATGGGTGGCTTGAGTAGATTTCCATCAGTTTAAAGAATGTTTGGTCGTGCTTTTGCATAGTTGAAAATGACTTGATGATGTTGAACTGAGATTGTGTGAGCTTGGCATGAGAGGTTGGAGGGTGGGAGCTAAAGACCCGCAAGTTTAGCAAATGAGAATGCATGTGCTTAGCTTGGTATAGATAGGCTTGAGTATAGGTGTTGAGAACTTGTCGTTTGTGGTTATGGCTATAGTGATTTAAAAGTTTCAAGAGAAGGATGATGGAAGGAAAAGCTTGAGGCTTGAAGGCTATGATGTTTATAGCTCGGAAGGGTATGTGGAGGAAGGAAAATCTCAGAGAAGATGGAGGATTTTAAGGATGAGAAAGTAGAAGAAATGGTTATGATAGTTGAGGAATGGCTGAGATTGTTGCTGGAATGCTTGCAGCAGCCGAATGGAGAAAGGAATGTGGTTTGATGGTTGCTGGGGTGCTTGAGCAACCAAGAAATGGAGGTTGATGGCTCAGGAATGACTGTGATGGCTGCTGGAATGCTTGTAGCAGCTAAAGAAAGGGTGAGTTCTCATGGTTGCTGAGAGACTTGCAGGAATCAAGAGGAGTTGGTTTTGCCTAGGTAATGCCTCCCAATTTATAGAAGGTGAAGGCTCTCTTGGTTTCCAATAGATAAAAGGAAGTGTTGGAGTTAGTCTATTTCCAACGGGTAAAAAGGAGCATTGAGACATTCGTATTTCCAACAGGTAAAGCTAGGCATTGGAAAATGACTATTTCCTATGGGTAAAAGGAAGTGTCGGAATTGGCTTGTTTCTAGTGGGTAGTATGGAGTGCTTGAAGAATATCTCATTTGCTCACCCACATTGGAGAACTCCAAGTAATGGGCTTGGAGTTTAGTGCTCCCAAGTAGCTAGCCCAAAGTCTCCATTATCTAAGAGCTTTCGTGGGCCTTGTGGACTTTCGTAACCTTCCACACCACAATCCCTCGTGCAAGCCCCGTAAACCACATGACTTGGGTTCGTGTGAGCTTGGAAGATGATTGAAATATGAAAAATGTATTATTGGCTTGGCATGACATGCACACTATTTCTATATTTATTTAATGAGTTAATTCCCAAAATACAGGTTGGATTAACACATGACCAACATTATATGTTATATTGGACTTTAAATGTCCATGGGCTTCTCGTGACTTTTTGGGCCTCAACAATTAGAATATCATCCCCATCCCTCCCCGAACATCATACCCCAAAAATTCCCCAAACCCATCCCCATAGCCATTTTTTATCCTTCACACCTGACCTATTAGGGTTGAAATCCAGCGGGAAAAATTGTCATCCCTAGCATATGCCTCTAAAATTATTATTCCGTTGTCCCTAATATTCTCATTTAGACTAATCTTATCTTGATTTTCCATTAGATGTATTCATACTAACACTTAAAAACACTTCTTATTCTAATATTGTAATAGCATTTTCAAGGGAGACGTCAAATATCAAATATTAAATTTGAATTTGATGGCTTATATGACATTTGACATCTCGGTTGGAGTTAATTTCAGCTATTTTTCTACATGCTAAAAATGCAACATTGGTTTTAACATCTCCATTGGAGATGCTTTAAGTCGATAATGGAGTTTAATATTCAATTTGTATAGATGTTTTCCCTTTGTATTTTAGCTTTGTCTTGATGTTTAGATATGTCATACTAACTTAAGGGATCTAAATATCCTCATATATATATATATCTATATATATAAAGCAAAAGGCAGAGAATGGTGAAACATTCAAAATATCAGAAAATGCCCTTGGTTAATGCAAACATTAAGAATTCAAATTATTAATTAAATGAGGATAATATGGTAAATTCACAATTTTTCGTATTAAAAAAATTAAAAATAAAAGAAAATTCAGATAATGGATCTTATTTTTACAAATATCCATTATCTTTTTTAATTCTAAAATAAATTTTAATTTTTTTAAAAAAAACCTCTCGCAAGCGCGGAAGCGCGTGCATAGAGGCTAGTATATATATATAAAGCAAAAGGCAGAGAATGGTGAAACATTCAAAATACCAGAAAATGCCCTTTGTTAATTCAAACATTAAGAATTGAAATTATTAATTAAATGAGGATAATATGGTAAATTCATATTTTTTAATATTAAAAATTAAAATTAAAAACAAAATAAGATAATAGGTCCTACTTTTATGGAACATAACTATCCTGTTATCTTTTATTAATTCTAAAAATAAAATAAAAAAGAAAAAGAAAACCAATTGGCACATGCGTGAGCATGTGTCAAGGGGCTAGTGCAAACATTAAGAATTGAAATTATTAATTAAATGAGGATAATATGGTAAATTCACAATTTTTCGTATTAAAAAAATTAAAATTAAAAGAAAATTCAGATAATGAATCCTATTTTTATGGAACACAAATATTCATTATCTTTTTTAATTCTAAAATAAATTTAAATTTTTTTTAAAAAAAAACTCTCGCATGCGCGAAAGCGCGTACAGAGAGACTAGTTCCCAACTATGAAAATAAAATAAACTTCATTGTGATATACTTAACCTAAGTTTAATATTCACTTTGTAAGATGTCTTTGTATTTAGTTCAAGCATTTATGCACATCATTAGAAAATGATAGGTCAACCAATTGACCCCTGTCCATGGCCCACAGCCCACAGCCCACAGCCCATAATTTGTAAGTAGGTATAAAAAGCTAGATATTTCAATTGTATGGGTCAGGGCACTCTAGCCCACCCAAGGGGTGACTCAAGATTCACCCTGGGTACTTAAATGCCCTTTGTTTTTTTATATTTAAATTCTCTCTTGAACAAAAATATCTTGAATTTAACACATTGGATTGGATAAATAAATTAGGCAGTTGAAGTTGATTGGTAGAAGAAGATATTTTATTTTTATTTTTATTTAAATAATGAATTAATTCGGAGGGTACAATCGTCACAAGGGAAAAAGTCAAATGGAAAGTTATAGTTGGGACGACGAACCAAAACTGGCGCTTTTTCATAGTGGAATGCACACATAAAATCTTCCCACTCTCTCCACTTCGATCCCCCACTTCAATCTCCTTTACTGTTATATTTGATTGATTTCCAGAAGAACCCTAAAAGCATTCTTAAGGTTCGGGTTCTTATATTCAATTTTCCAAATATTCTGTGAAATAATTCTTCTTCTAGTATGATTTTCTCTCTCTTTTTCCCCTTAAGCTTCATTTTGAAATTGTATATGATTTTCATTAAACTATTTTGTTTTCTTTTAGGGTTTTGGTGGTTGGATAAAACCCAGAATTGGGAAGAAAGCAGTGAGTCAAAGGTACCAGCTTTTTTTTACTTTTATGCATGGATTTTATATTTTCGTTAGGATTTTTATTTTTATTTTTATGCGTACTATGTTGTTGGGAATTTTCTTTGTAAGTAGTGAAAGTTAGCCTTATAAAGCTGTTCTTGAATTCTTTTTTTAGGGTTTCAGGAACCCTAGGATTTGATTTTAAGTATAGATGGTGAATTAACTCTGTTTATACGTTGGTAGGTACGGTATATGTACGTATAGTACACAAGTCGTGTGTTTTTGTGTGAAGTAAATCGGAATCAATTGGTTTCTGGGGTTTATGTTGCTATGCAATTTGACTCAGTGAGTTGATGAGCAGAGGTGTGACCGTGTGAGACTTTTGAGTTGACTCTTGTCTTTTTACTTGAAGGAAATTATGCAAGGTTATCATAAAGGTCTAACCTTTGTTTGGTTTTGTTTGTTTTTTCTTTTGGGGTGTCGGTGTATTGCGTAGTCTTTTGGGTATGAACAGTTACATGCGGTTTTCAGACTCTGGCCTTTTCAGTGAAAGGCTAATAGTCCATGCCAAGTGCAATTCATGCTTGTCCAATTTATAGAGGTAAGTTGTTGAGCAGTGCACTGGTCTAATTGGTGAGTTGTGTATGTATCTGTTTCCAAATAACAGTTTCTGCATTTTCTTATCAATACTGAATTTGAAACATTTTGTCTTGGTTGTGCAATGTTTAGAATAATGGGAATTTCCTATGGAAATCGGTAATTACGATAAGATTGATTGCTAATTGTAACAAAATTGACTGGTTTAGGATATAAGAGTACTGGAATATGATTATGCTAGACCTCCTTGTGGGGGAAATTTTGTTAAGGGTCTCTAATGTTTGATTTCAGGTGGAAGAGATTTATGTTTTTATGGTGTGTTTACTAATCATGAATTGGAATTCTCATCAGGAATTGAATTCCGCCTATGGAGAATTCCTTCGTTTACTTCACATCAAGGAATTGAAAAGTAAGCGGGGCCCACACAAAATTAGGAATTGAATTCCTGATTTTGGAGGAATTCAATTGCAGAATGGGATGTGGTATTCTAATTCCTGGAGAATTCACCCATTAGGAATTCATCTTTTTAACCCATTATATCCTCGCACAATTTTCAAAATTCCAAATATGCCATCTACTTAACCCAAAAATGAGGACATTTTAGTAATTAATACCTCTCCTACCCCAATTCCACATGGTTTAGTAAACAACTTCAATAGGAATTTGGAATCTAACTTCTTTCAATCCATATGGTTTAGTAAACAACTTCATTAGGAATCTGGAATCTAATTCTCTTCAATCCAACTCCTACTCAATTCAATTCATCCTCAATTCAATTCCTCATAATCCAATTACGGATTAGTAAACATGCCATTATTGTTTTTGAAGATTTAGTTTGACCGTATAGTATTAATTGATGGGGCTTAAGTTCTATGGGTTTTACATATTAGATATTCATAATTTATAGTCTTATTTTTAGTGACACAGCTGGTCCTAAACCCCTTGAAAGGAGGAGGGTTGTGTTAAAAGTTTGACATCCAGCACTTCTATTTTGTCAGCTCACGAGCATGAATCTGGAACTCAAAATCCTGGAGTTGATATTCAGCAGAGCAGTCTGCTTTTTATTGGGTTTCAAAAATTGATTCTTGGAATTTTATACTTTCTAGAATTTCTTAACAGTAGTGTTCATATTGATTGTTTATTTTGTCCTCTGCAGTGAAAGGGAGCGTAGCTGCGTAGAGAACTTCTTACTTGTCAACCTACACCAGTATGGATCAGCAGGGGCATGGGCATCCCACAACAATGGGAGTGGCTGGTAGTGCAGCTCAAGCATCCTATGGTGTGAACCCATATCAGTCTGGCCAAATGATGGGGCTCTCTCCCACTGGATCAGTTGGATTGATGCAATCTCCTACTCAGCCGGCAGGTCCTCCAGCCTCTTCTCAGCTTGCACAACACCAACTAGCTTATCAGCACATCCACCAGCAACAACAACAGCAACTACAGCAACAACTCCAAAGTTTTTGGGCAGAACAGTATCAAGAAATTGAGGCGGTTATGGATTTCAAGAACCACAGTTTGCCATTGGCCAGGATTAAAAAGATTATGAAGGCTGATGAGGATGTGAGGATGATCTCAGCCGAAGCTCCAGTCATATTTGCCAGGGCCTGTGAGATGTTCATTCTAGAGTTGACACTGCGGTCTTGGAATCACACAGAGGAGAACAAAAGAAGAACACTGCAAAAGAATGACATTGCCGCAGCAATTACGCGGACTGATATATTTGATTTTCTGGTTGATATCGTCCCGAGAGAGGATTTGAAAGATGAGGTACTTGCGTCAATCCCAAGAGGTGGGAATCTTCCGGTTGGAAGTTCGACTGATGGTGTGCCTTACTATTACATGCCTGCTCAGCATGCTCCACAGGTTGGTGCTCCGGGGATGATAGTGGGAAAGCCTGTTATGGATCAAACTCTTTATGGCCAACAGACACATCCCTACATTGCTCAGCCAACATGGCCACAGCAACAGCAGCCGCACAAAGATTCTTGAGTGAAAGTGTTGATGGAGTAAAAAATCATTGTTTGTAATTGAAGGCTTACAATTTGAAGTGTTTATCTTGGATACGGTTGTTACACACTTTGCTTGTCATTGCAGTTACAAAGTACTTGTTATTGCTACATGAAAAGATTATGTGGAACGTATGGCTTATGGTACTGTAGAAAATTTAAATTTGTGTTTGTAATTGAAGGCTTACAATTAGAAGTGCTTGTCTTGGATACAATACAAGTTAAACACTCTGCTTTATATCCATTTGTTACAATTACAAAGTGCTTGTTCTTGCTATTTGTAAAGATTTCGAAAAACTTGTGGGCTTCTGCTACTGTAGAAATTTGTTTTGTAACATCACTGCTTTTGCAGTATATGGATTCACCCTCCTTTTTGTATAAAATTTTCATCCCGATCTCCAAAATAAACAGAACGATCGAAAATGAGTGGAACTAACGTCTCTCTGGATGTAAGTAGATCCAAGTCTATCATCTGAAATTCAATGGCATCAACGAACTGGACAGAAATCCTCTAGACTGTAATAGAGAAGGTAAAATATCATACTTAACTCTAAATCACACGAGAGATTGTTCTATTTCAGGGGTAACTACCTTCTTCCCATGCGCTCAATGATATCAGTAGTGAGGGTTGACCTTTTCTCATCCTCAAAAGCAAGCAATGCACCCCAACGTTGCGGGGTTTTGGGAACTGTAACAATACAAATTGGGTAAAATCAATTGTCAAACATGGGGGCTGTAAGGATTCAAAGATACGAACAGATACTAAGACTGTAAAACCTGATACTCTCGAGTCGGCATTTCTGATAGCTTGACGGGCCCACGATAGAAATACAGCAACGCTGGAGTAACCAAAGAAATGAGATTTTTATTTTAAAGTCATCAGTACAAGAGAACATAACATCAGGTAAGCTCTCAAAATCTGAGTTTTGGAGGTAGAAGCATCACCTCATGACTATGGCATTCACAACAAGGTCACCAGGAGTAGTAGTGAAATTTGTAATACTTTAATGGATCTCTCTCTCTCTCTCTCTCTCTCTCTCTCTCTCTCTCTCTCTCTCTCTCTCTTATAAGCATTTTATGGTCTTGGGGTTATGCATTCTTAGAGAAAAATAAACTGGAAAAGTAAGGAAGAAGATAGCAAATTCAGCACAATGTTTGCCATAATGTAAAAACAAAAGCTCGAAAGAGAATAAAAAACTTGCCTTCCAGAAAGTATATCACCCTGCCCATCACATCTTCGAGAACTACAGATACTCACTATTTTTACTGCAAGAAAAATCTAATGTGGTTGGCAATATTTCAAACACAACAAATCAATCATGTTTTGCATACTTCTGAGCAGCCCAACTTGATTTTGATATTTACTTCACAACTCAAAACTTTCTGTACAAGGCGCTTGTATTCATTTACATTTGGGGTGTCCATCCTCGAAATGATTATGCCATCAGCTGACAAATTTATATCTACAATTTGTACTGAAAACTACACATAAGAGAAAAAAGAATGATTTCATACACTCATAAGGATGATGGAGACCCTTGTGATTGCATACCCCATCTATGGAGCATCAGTGTACTCACGACACCTGCCGATAACAGCTATCTTTCCTGAGAAGCATGGAGAGGTAAATATAAGCTAGATTTTTCTACAAGATTGGTAAAACAAGACAACAAATTCAAGTTGAAACCAGAAAGGAAGCAAGTCAGTTCCCTAGAATCAACATCAAAATGCTGCAGTATTCCTTAGTTTTCGGTCATTGTCTATATTACACAGTATGAAGCACAACAATCATCATTGACAAATAAGTACACAAAGTTAAAGAAATGACATTTCCCAGCCTGAACCTTGCGTCGATTGGGATCAAATCAAGGGTTGGAGTGATTGCTCTCAGATCGTTCACAGCATCAGCCTCCAAAGAGTGAAAATATGTGCCGACACAAAACGGGTACAAATTACTGTTGGTCTAATTTTATTTTTTATTGAAAAAAAACAGTGCCTCTCTTGCCAGATAACCATTTTGTTGAACAGAATCCAAATTCTAGTAGCTAAGCATAGGCTAGGCTAAGACAGGCAGACAAAAATATAAAGCAAATAACATAAAAGGATTACTAAAACTAACTATCACATCGTCAAGTCCTATTCCTCCAAAATGGATGATCTTGATCTTGATCTCAATCAATCTGAGTTTACGTTCAGTCGACCACAGAGAGAGTTTGATACTCTTTGTTGGCAATGGCTGCTTCCATGATCTGATGCCGGCTAATTTCCCCACCATTATCCAAGAAGGACTTGATCAATGTGTTCGAGTTTCCCCTCAAGAGGGTCACTCCTGGATGAGGTTCTTCTACACGATGCATAAACCCCGCTATGTCCCAAATATTCCAAAACAAAATGTGTGGCATCGCATCATCCCCGTAACCTTGCTCCTTAAACTTGCTGCGTTTTGCCTCATACAAAGTCTTCCAGGATGTGCTGCAGCCACCAAATCTTACGGAGTCGGTGAACAGAAACACCTTCTTGATCATCTGCTCCGCCTTCAAGTTATTGTTCACAGCCACTTCCAGAATCAAATCACACACCTGATCAAAATCAACACCCTGGCTGTAGCTGTTGCTGCATGCCCTGATCACAAAGTCGTACCTGGACTTGAGATCACTGCCTTGTATCGAATGCAGCAGAGGCAGCTTATCACGCAATGGACCCAGAGTGATCACCTTTCCTTTCCATGCCGGCTCTTCACTCAATTCAGACACCAAAATTCCCAAACTTGCCGCCAATTCTGTGATTGATGCTGCGCTCATGGCGTAGGTGATATTACACACTGCCAAGCAGTTCTTAAATTTGTTCTCCTCCCCTTGGTATATGTTCTCCATCATTTCCTTCCACTGAATCTCAGCTGCTTCCCCAACATCCTTATCTTTTACATATCTTATGATATAATGTGGAAGCAATGTATCCGACTTTATGATGCTGCCGCCTGCTTTCACCTCCTCCAAATACTTCTTGATCACACAGGGCATTTGATTGAGATAAAGACGCATGCGTTGACGACTATACTCCGTCAAGGGCTCCAAAAACTCCTTCCTTAGCCGTTCCCATTCTTCTATACGCATTTATTAAATACAGTTTCATTTAGAATTCAGACAAATCCAAAACACTCAGAGCATCTCTCTTGTCACTTTAATTACTTTCTGCAACTAATAATGCATAATAACTTTAAATTTGGCCAATATAATTTCAAAGTCCAACATGAACACACTGTCTTCCAATTAAAGAGGTAACACATGATGTCATTAAAAGTATAACACACTTTTTTGAAGCTTGGAGGAGGAGCACAGTACTGTGGCCAGCTATAGATAACACCTGCCTCCTCCCATAGTACGTAATTGGGAAGCTGCAACTATCAATCTGTAGGAGGCAGAAGATTCTTCCAATTTGAATAAGAATTAAACCAACTGAAAGTCCTATATGCGTACAATTTCAAACATCCCTTTAACAATTTAACAGAGACTTTGAGTTCCCAAAAAAACAAAAATCAAGTCAGGTTTTCTATTTTTAACTTGAACTGGCTCAATCTGTAGCCCATGAGATGCTAATTAATGAAGAAGGTTCATAAGTATATGCTACGGACCAACATCTTACTTGACTTATTAAATTAGACAATAGTCCAACATGTTATGTCTTATACTGACTTATAATAACTAATTATTAATACCAATCTAATCCAATTCAATCCAAAATGTGTGAGACCTGATAGTTTGAGGCTTTTTGCTTTTTTTTTATAAACTTTGTTGGAGGTAAAATTTTATGCAACTCTCTACAACAATTGCTTCCATTGAGAGAGATGCGTGTATTTATCTCATATTCATATAGGGTGCATGTTTTTTTTCTTTCTTTTTGATTTTTTTGGGTCAAACATAAGTTGTGCATGTTAAGTAACTTTGAAAGGGTAAAACTCAATGATACACTTTCATCATTGCATTTAAATGATCTACATCTATAAAAATCAATTTATGCTATGATTAAGAAACAACAAAAATCTTCTCATTTGATTTGTATTGGGTAGTTTCTTCTGTCTTCAAACATGTCTTTTATCACCAATGCCATGTGTAAGATTGTAATCTCTGCAATACAGAATGCCACTACCCATGTACTCACCGAAAAAATCAGGGTCATTGAAAGCTTGAACAAGCTACCACATTTGTCAGTAACAATCTATTCTCATTGGAGGAAGAAATCAAGTTAAACGAGTGAGTGATTTATATATATATTTTAAGGGGGTGGATCCGTAGCACCATGTTTTTGACACAAGTTTTGACACAAATTTTAAACCCTTAGATTAGACTACAATAAATGGCTGAGATTAAATAAACTAATTCTTTCAACTTAAAATAATTATAATTTAATTTAATTAACTTTGCTATTCAATTTTCTCTCTCCACATTTATATTTTCACTTCTTCCTAAAAGCATCAACATTCTATCTCACGACATCTTCTTCTTCTTTTTCATGACTTTCCCTTTTTTTTACTTCTCTCTTCTTTTTGCCCACACACTATTTTCCTCCATAACAAGAAACAACGAACCCAACCCATATAGCAAAATCAAATACCCAGTAGGGAAGATTGACGTAGGGAGGAGGAAGGTTGATCTTTGTAATTTTTTTTTTCGTTTTTTTTTTTTCTGGTGCTGCTAAATTAAAACCTCTATTTCCCCTTGCTGAGAAAAACAAAAAAAGGATCAAGCAGTTAGTTGATTGAGATTCATTTTGATCATCCCCAATGAAATTTCAAGAACCTAAGAGCATGATTACCCTGCCCTCCATGGAACTCCCCCAAATTCGTTTTGATTCTGAGTGGAGAGAAAGTAATTGCATATAACTAGCAGTAGGCAAATGGAGATTTTTGGCACATCGAGGCTGTGGAGGAGATTACGCTGGGCATGGAGGAAGGGGGATGTAGAATTTGGAGACAGTCCAATTCATAATTATTAGATTAAAATAATAATAATTAGAATAAATGTATTATTTCCAAGATAATAATAAATTAGCTGTGAGATTTAATCTGAGCCATTAATAGTGCTTAAATCTAAGGGTTCAAAATTTGTGTCAAAAGTTGTGTCAAAAATATGGTGCCACGGATCCGCCCCCATATTTTAATTGTGTTAAAAAAAATATAAATACTTATATATTTGTTGTTAACAGGGATGCTAAAATGGAAGGGTATGGACATGTGATATAAACCAAGTCAAAGGCCATCGTAGCAGCAACACCACCATTGACAGGGAAGAGTCCATTGCAGTAGCAGCAGTTATATGTTTTTATGTTTTATGTTTCATTTTTATAAGTTTATTATAAATTAAGATGGATGCGACATAAAAAATACGTTTATCCTTTAATTTTAATGTACTCTGGATGAGTCTATTCTAGTTTTAATATGTTAACTTAAATTTAAGAGTCTAGCAAAAGGAAACAAACTTAAATTTAAGAGAGATGTGTGTTTGGTTAGAGTTTATTAATCTAAAGTGAACAACATGTCGTTTTATTGAAATATGTAAGTGTCATTCAAACAACTTTTAAACAAATATACTATAACGATGGTTAAGATTAAAAATATAATTACAATTAGGTTGGATTATATTTGTATCTTTTAAAAATCAATGAGAGGATGACATTGATAACTTATTATTGAACATAAACATACAAGTGTCGTTTATACTAATATTTTAAATAAATTAAGATGCATTCATTAGTTATGTCGTGTGTTTTGGCTCAATTGACCACATAGTATAAGTGTGGGTTCCACACATTAATTGGTCAATGGTCATCATCTACAATTTGCCAAAAAGATGATAGTAGCCAAGCCAGGTAGCATAATGGGAAAGGGAATTGTAAGAGAACCAAACCCATGGACTGCATGCACTGCACAGAGGATGTCAAAGCTCACTGAGGCTTGGTGATAGCTTTGGTGAAGCTTCGCTTACTGTTCTTCAACTTCTCTTCATCATCCTAGTCTTGCCGTTGATGATGAGGATAAGATTTTGTGGTCTCCTTAGGGTTTTGTAGACAAGAAGAACAAGGTGGTGCACTTAGCATCAAGCGGACGGTCTCCAAATTCTCCCCTTTGCCGTGGGATGGTGGTTTCTTGGGCTTCCCTTGAATTGCCATGTCGTGGTCATCAAGTTTGACGTCGTCGAACAGCTTGGAAGGATTGAAAGTCACGGTTTCAAGGATGAAGACAGCTTCAAGGTCGTCCAGCGGAGGGCAAGCGAGGCCACCAAAGTCGTCAACAGGAGGCTCTTGCTCGCATCGCTGTTCCTTCAAAGCCTGATCGCAAACGCACTTCATCTTGTCTGAAAGAGAAAAGATTATAGCAAAATTTGGAAACCCTAAATCACAGTAGCTAGTGTTTACAAAAGCCCCACACTACATATGTATTTATAGTTTCCTGTTTCCTAATCTCATTGGGGGAACGAATATTTTATTATAATTAATTATAATGTACTTTTAAATTTTTATTAGACATAATAAATTAAACCAACCAAAGTGCCACTGTCAAAAAGCACCCAAACGCAAACGGCCCACTCGTGTGTTTGTGTTGTGTGCTTCAGTTTGCTTTACAACTACGCAAGCAAAGTTGGAGTTCTTTTGCCGGCTCTTCACTCAATTCAGACACCAAAATTCCCAAACTTGCCGCCAATTCTGTGCTTGGTTCGCCCATGTAATTGATGTTACACACTAAGCAGTTTTTAAATTTGTTCTCCTTCCCCTGCTTTTGCTTTAGGTAAATGTTCTCCATCATTGCCTTCCACTGAATCTCAGCTGCTTCCCCAACATCCTCATCTTTTACATATCTTATGATATGATTTGGAAGCAATGCATCCGGCTTTATGATGCTGCCTCCTGCTTTCACCTCCTCCAAATACTTATTGACCACACAGGGCTCTTGAATGGAATCCATGCATGCGTCGACTATACTCGGTCAAGGGCTCCAAAAACAATGGCAGAACCAGGAATTTTTCAACGGGTGAGCTAGCTAAAGTTATTTGCTTAAAATTTAATGATTATTTTTTTTGGTACTTACAATTTCTATAGTCTTTCTAGAAATAAAAATAAACATTAAATCATATAAACCAAGCTAGTTCATAACTCTATAGACTAATTTTCAATTAGTTTTAACATAAACCAAATAGGGTTTAACACTATTGTGGATTGAACATCTAAGGCTTTTTACTTAGATTGACCTTAGGTTTCTTCATGCATTCATATCATACGTGAAAAATTGTTTTATGTAAAAATATTGACTAAGTATGTAAATGAGTTTTCAGAATAATCATTTTCTCAAGATAATTTTTGGCGGCTTTTATTCCTCACACATCAAATAAGAAAACTTAATTTTATGGATTTTAGTATGAAGTATATATTGACTTAATGAGCCATCATTTTTAGCCTAAATCGTATTTTGCACTAAAACCGATTTTTCATATTTTAATTTGGTGGGAATTTGATTTTCTAGTATTTTTATTTGAATCCAAATGGGGGGTACTTTCTTATTTACATTGTAAACTTAACCATTTACTTAAATGTTGAAAATGAAAATAAGATAATCTGTACAACGACACTGACTAGGCTAATATTGAAAATAAATTAGATATATAGGTTTTATATTTTTTTCTTAAAAAACCACATTGAGCTACAGCTCACTGGTTCTGCCCTTGTCCAAAAACTCCTTCCTAAGTCGTTCCCATTCTTCTGATTGATCCGATTCTAACGGGAAAAGCCTTCTTCCAAGGCTTTCAACAGCAAAATGGCGTGGGCGGCGTGGTCTTCTTCAGGGCTCCCGGGAGTGCAGCATTCTGCAGCCTGGCTAATGAAAAGCAGAGTAGTACCATCTTCTTTATCATCATTTTCGGATTCCAATTCCATCCTTAGCCTGTGCTGCTTCAATTTGTCAATATCAGACTTCAACTGCTCCACTAAGAGGTCCATAACCCGGTCGTGCAACAACTTATAGTGCGGGTCACGGTGGAGCCTTTACGCCGCAGAGTCTTGGGGTGGTTGTGTGGAGAATCTCGACAAGGTCCCACAAACAAGCTATCGAGCGGTTGATGGAGCCGGCAAAGGAGGTGATGTTGCATAATAGCGTCTTGGGTTGGTTGTGGTGGAGCCAGAATGCAGCCGCGTAGAAGGCTTCCGGAAAATGTTTTATATCCATTTGTTACAGCTACAAAGTGCTGGGTCTTGCTATTTGAAAAAGACTCTGAAAAACTTGTGCGCTTCTGCTACTGTAGATAAATTTTGTGTTTTTCCTTCTCCAGGCAAGTCCAGAAGTCTTCCTTAGATGGTATCCTTTCAGCTCTGTACGCAACAAGGATATTTATCGGGGTAGATTTATGCTACTTTTTTTGCGTCATATGGCTGTTCATAATAAGAAGTGAAATAAAATATAACAGAGGTTTCTGGCTTTAGAAACATCACTGCCTTTGCAGCATATCTTATAGACTCATGAAACATTCATCCTTATTATATGTCATAACCCTCCTTTTTGTATAGCATTTTCATCCAGATTTCCCAAAAAAGAACAGGCAATAACAGCACTCTCTTTATATACAAGACAAAGTCTGGAAAGGTGTGATTTAATTTAAAGGAAGAAAATTTGGTTCTTCTGGCAACTGAACTAATGTCTCTCTGAATGTGTAGATCCAACTCTATCATCTGAAATTCAACGGCATCAACGAACTGGGCAAATATCCTCCAAACTGCAATAGAGAAAGTTAAGTCTTACACATAACTCTAAATCCGCACATGAAAATCGTTTTATTTTAGGGGGAACTACCTTCTTCCCAAGTACTCGATGATATCAGTAGTGAGGGTTGACCTTTTCTTATTGTCAAAAGCAAGGGATGCAGCCTTTCTCATTAAAGCCGACCCAGCAATGGACCCCAACATTGCGGGGTTTTTGGAACTGTAACAATACAATTGGGTAAAATCAATTGTCAAAAATGAGGGCTGTAAGGAATCAAAGATATGAACAGATACTAGGACTGTAAAACCTGATACTCGAGTCCCCATCTCTGATAGCGTGACGGGCCCAAGATAGAAATACAGCGACACTGGAGTAACCAAACACATCAGATTTGTATGTTAAAGTTAGTTATCCATCAGTACAACAGAACATGACATTCGGTAATCTCTCAAAATCTGAGTTTTAGAGGCAGAAGCATCAGCTAGTGTCCATCACCTCGTGACTATGGAATTCACAACAAGGTCACCAGGACTAGTAGTGAAATTTGTTATACTCTAATTTATCTCTCTCTCATTCTCATAAGCATATTATGGTATTGGGGTTATGCATTCTTTTGGGAAAAATAAACTGGAAACCTTAGGAGAAGATAGCAAATTCAGCACATATAAACTCGTCAATGTATGCCATAATGGTTTTTTTTTTTCAGAAATAAAATCGCAAAAGTCAGAATGAAAAACTTGCCTTCCAGAAAGTATATCACCCTGCCCACCACATCTTCGAGGAGAACCGTAGATGCTCACTGATTTGACTGCAAAAATAATCTGATGTCAGAGTTCAATAATTTGAGGTTTCCATATCTGGGAATGCAATAGGGATGTTTACAAAACCTAAAGGAAAGGAAATAAAAAGTCTTGGATTTAGTTGGCAGTATATCAAAAAACCACAAATCATGTGAGCTGTAGAACTTTTAGAAAAAACAAAAAACAAAAAAAAAGAAAGACAAATGGAACCCTTCTCATGGCCCAGTTTCAAGTCAAAAATCATCTTCATGGACACAAAACATAAGACGTACGCCAAGTTCTCAACTTCATGTCACTTTAATCAAGGTGTTAATGGTTCAACTGTTGGTCTAGTGTGTTACACGAAATGCACTAGCCGACTGGCTAAGTGGCAACCATACCAGCAGTATCCAATATGCTTATCTACATTTCCCAACTGAGATGCGAAAAAAGATAAATTCATGGAATATTAACATTATTTAAGCAAAAGCTTCACTATTTACCATCTCAACACACAACATACTGGCATATATGGTTATATACCTGTCTCACCATCACTTATGAAGTCAGATTTTCCTTTCCTAAGCATAGTTACACCACCAATCCTGACAGTGAAAGGGTCCACACTTCAATAAGTTCCATAAAACTCGATAATCATTGGATGGAAACATACAAAGACAAATGACAAAAAAAAAAAAAAAAAAAAAATCTGAAAATATTTTATAGCATGGGACAAAATACATTATAAAGAAAAAAGCCTTAGTGTGAAGTGGAAATGAGGGAATTATTCAGAAGCTGATTTAACATACTATTCTGCACAACTTCATCTACTTCCCATTTTGATTTATAAATAATCAGATGGTTTAAGACCCCGAAGGAATGCCAGATCAACCTTTGCTGCCTGTACAGATGCTAAAACACAGACATACGGTGAATGCAAGCCAACACGATTTTGATACATACTGATTATGACAAGTATGTATTTGTAAAACATCCTTACTAACTTCTGAACCAAATAAGTTCTTAATATTTTATCCTGAGATGTAAGTATAAGATTAAGCACCCGCCAACACAATACAAAAAAGTCTGTTCACCTTTTTGCAAGAGATAGTAGTTGCTCATGAGCTTCTTCATCATTTACTTCACAACTCAAAACTTTCTGTACAAGGCGCTTGTATTCATTTACATTTGGGGTCAGCACAGCCAAAGGATATCCACTTATAAGATCAAGAGAGTTTGTAACAAGAAAGAGTCCATCCTGGAAAAGATTATGCCATCAGCAGACAAATTCATAGCTACAATTGTACTGAAAACTACAGATAAGAAAAAAGAATGATTAAATACACCATAAGGATGATAGAGACACTTGTGATTGCATACCCCATCTATGACAATTGGGACATTGGACTGCCTTGCAAGCTTTATGATTTTGCTCACACAGTCCTGCATTATGATATTCGATCTTAGAAACATTTTGGATGGGATTTGGTAGAAATTATAACTACAATACCAGTCGTGCATCATACAGAAAATTAAAGTGTTGAAGATGTTTAGTACATGTCATAATCAAACACTACACTAGCCTAAGACAGCTCCTCAAGAAACTGCACAAACAAAAAGCTAACCAGAAGAAATGGGTCCCTTCCAAGGCCTGGACCAATGACAAGACAATCAAATCTTTCCATCCATTTAGCAACTTCAGCAAGAACCTTTCCTGAGATGATACGTTTTTCATCATCCCTAAAAAACAAAAAAACAAAAAAATCAATTCAAAAAATTAGCAGCTCTTTCAATAATAAAGCTCATATACTGGTTGGACATATGAAATTGTTATGAAAAATAAATCACCTAACACCGTATGATTCTTCCAAAACTGGGTGTACAATCAACTCAGGACTGTAGCTTTTTATGACTGCAGCTGCATCTTTCGTACAAAAAACATGGGATAGATCTGCACCCTGAAAGGGGAAGAATATATTTTTGTTCCACCATATTAGCAAGCCAAGCATAACAAAAAACATAAATCACTTGTTTATCCCATTTCAGTCTAGAATAAGCTACATTCTTGATTGAATCCAGCCAACCTTTTTATTTTCAGTTTTAAATTAAAAAGCAGGACACTAACAATTTTTAATGCTGAGATAGCTGCAAAATATGGAGCACCAGTGTACTCACGACACCCGCCGATAACAGCTATCTTTCCTGAGAAGCATTGAGGGGTAAATATAAGCTAGATTTGACTAGAAGATGATTGGTAAAACAAATAACAAAACCAATTCAAGTAAAAACCCGAAAGCAAGCAAGTCAGTTCCCTAGAAGCAACATCAAAATGCTGCAGCATTCCTTAGTTTTCAGTCATTGCCTAGATTATACAGTATCAAGCAAAACAATCATCATTGACAAATAAGTATACAAAGTTAAAGAAATGACACTGGTAGCATAGTGTGCACTTACCAGCCTGACCCTTGTGTCTATTGGGATCAAGGGTCGGAGTGATTGCTCTCAGAACGTTCTCAGCATCAGCCTCCAAAGAGGCTCCACTGGTGAATTTTATTCCTTGCATTCTCTTCTGATGGGTGTTAGTGTTCTGATCGCTGTAATCTCCAAGACACCTTATCAAAAACTGTTGCCTTCTCAACACAGGAGACGAAGCCAACATATAAATTGCACCAAACCCAGAATTTATTCCATGTTTTATTAACATCAATGACCAAGCACCACACTTCGCTACAACTAAAAACCCAAAAAAAGAAAGAAAACTATCATAAGATGAACTTACCCAAAAATTTATCAAATTGGTGAACCATGAAGAAGAAACTGCAGATACATACCGATACAAGAACTGCGAAAATCAACGAAATGCGAAGCCTGTAATGAATCAAGCTAATTTTTTTCCTATTTTTTTAAAATAAAAAATTTCTGCTGAGTTAACGCACTCAAAACGGTGAAATCGTTCGGCAAAATTGTTGGTTTTTTGGGCTGTGGAAGAAGATAGAGAGTGTACACGTTGGCAAACTTAAGTGGGCCCGTATTATGACAGTCAAAAGTTCCACCGAAATCAGGAACGTATCCAGGATTTTAAAATAGCGTGACTTAAATTTACCTTTTCTTTGCTTTCTCAGTTAACAACAACAAATAGAAGCACAAATTCATCCCAATAAAAAATGTATGTAACACGCATCCTTATAACAATTTTCCTTTTATGAGGGAAAAGCCAGGAAAATCAACAACAATTAGAAATGTAAAATGAAATATTAAACTTACCTGAGTGCTGTAGCTTCTAGAGAATGGCTCAATTGATCCAAAAAGAAAAATAAAGTAACAGTGGAAGAGAATAAGGGAGAAGACGTGAAAAGAGATGGATAACAAATGTAAATTGTCAAGTTAACGAAGGTTATTTTGGGTAGTTTGAAAAATTCATTAAACACCCATCACCTCCTGAGACTAATTTCCGCTTTCGCTCCTCAACACCCACTTCTCCAAATTGCTTTGGGTGACAGCAATTATTCCATAAAAGTGATTTTCAAACTTAAATTTTGAAAAGCCCAACTTGTTTGGTAAATTATGAGAAAATTGTTTATTGTTAAAAATTGATATGAGAGAAAGCTATAAGGGAAAGCAACTAATGATGTACTTTCAGTTTTTAATTATGCGGGAATCAGTTTTGAAGAGACGCTGGGTTTTATAAACTTCTGAAAATACCCCAAACTATTTCACGCAATCTCTTCTCTTCGTGTGTTTTCTCCTTCGCATCCCTTTACTTATGCACGCCATCTCTTTCACGGAGTTCTACTTCTATTAAATCTCTTATATTCTTCCCATTGTTTTTTCTTGTTGAGTCAATTGAAGCACACTCCTGAGAAGTCACAAGACTCAGGTAAGAGACATATTATATTTATTTCTTCTCAATTTCATTCTTCCCTCTTTCTCTTTAATTTCTAGGGTTTTAACTTCAATACTTATTGCTGTTGATTTTTATTTGTTTATTTTTTCTGTTCCTGTTTTTGTTTATTTGTTTCTTTGATAGAATATTTATTTTTAATGGAATATATTGGATTTAACTTGAAACCTTAGTTTAGAGCATTTGGATACAAATATTTAATTTTCAACATAATACTTTATTTTTTTTATAATTAAAATAATTTTTAGGGTGTCATGGAAACATATTTATACAAAGAAAATATATATATATATATATATATATATTAGTCTGGAGTCATTGGTGCTGGAGGAGTAATCCGCGATGATAGAGGGAATTGGATTGGTGGTTTTGTGGCCAATCTAGGGAGTGGTGACATCCTAGCAGTTGAAATATAGGGGCTGTTCTTTGGTTTGAAACTTTTTATCCGAAGGGGCATCTCGAATTTGCGTATTGAAATGGACTCTGCGACTACAATCCTACTTCTCCAAAAAATCTTCTCTCTTTGTTCTACATCCAATGGCATCTTTGTTGTCCAATTGCTACACTTTTATGCGACAAATGGGTAATTGTGTGATTAACCACATCTACAGGGATAAAAATAGGGTGACTGACTGCTAAGTGAAGGGGAGCTATAATTTTGATTTGGGGTTTGTTGTGCTTGATGAGATTCGTAGTTGGGTTGAGGCTACGTTTGATGATGATTTGTTAAGAGTTCCTAGAGCTCGTACTGTCTCTGTCATTTAGTTTTTGTGTGTTTAGGGGTTAATCCCCACCATTTTACCACAAAAAAAAAAAGTTCTTTCCCTTTTATCAAACACTTTAACAAAAAAGTCATTTCAATATAATGCATTTTTTAGTCATTATATACAGCTCACAGTACTTTTACAAAAAAATTTACCAAACACTTAGAAAACTGATTATTGTACCAATAACTTCTGTGGGCTTTGTGGACCTCCGTAACCTTCCACACCACAATCCCTTGTGCAAGCCCCGTAAACCACATGAGCTTGGTAGGTGATTGACATATGAAAAATGTATTATTTGCTTGGCATGGCATGCACACTGTTTCTATATTTATTTAATGAATTAATTCCCAAAATACAGCTTGGATTAACGCATGACCAACATTATATATTATATTGGGCTTTAAATGTCTTTGGGCTTCTTGTGACTTTTTGGGCCTCAACAATAGCTCCAATTCTTGAAATCCTAATTTGATAATGACTCGTTCACCTAAAGGGATGAGTTTCACGCTGGTGTTGTTTCGCGAAGACCACAGTTGTGGGCCAATTGTTGTTCATGGGTCAATCAAAATATCAAGGGCCCGTAAACAGATTATTGGGTTGTATGCCCATTAATTCTCAAAAGTCCAAAACATGTAATGAGTGATCAAATAAACACTCATTAAATTTACGGAGGCGCCACCCAAGTTGCCTATTATATGATTAATAGATGAATTTTAAAAT
The DNA here is from genome assembly GCF_000346465.2 of Prunus persica. Classification (NCBI taxonomy): domain Eukaryota; kingdom Viridiplantae; phylum Streptophyta; class Magnoliopsida; order Rosales; family Rosaceae; genus Prunus; species Prunus persica. The sequence goes on from NC_034009.1 coordinate 12,060,249, forward strand.
CCTCAAAGCCATATTTGGGTCCAAATGCAAATATCAATTGTAGAAAATTAGTCGGTTCATCAAAATTGCCCATTATTTTTCTTGGACATTGACAACAAGGAACATGGTACAAAACCATCCAATTTTTCCCATTGGTTATCTATCTATGCAAATTTCAATGAGATTAAATTCAAATTTCTCAAACACAAATTCTCAATTAGTGGGCCACACTTACCCATTAATTTTCAATTTTTCCCATGGGTCATCTACCTATGAAAATCTCCAAATTGTCTTAAAGACACAAATTCTAAATTATTGGGCCACATTTACCCATTAATTTCCAAATTTTGGAACTACGTTGGTTTGATCCCATCAAGGGTACGTAGATAGTCTAGCATCCCAATAAACGCAACCGCAACCAAATTTGAATCACTAGTTACATCAACTAAATTCCCACAAATCAAATATCCATCTTCACACAAATCAATTCCGAACTACGTTGGTTTGATCCCTTCAAAAGGGTACGTAGAATCAATCTAGATGCAACCGTCCAAATCTTAAATCCAGACAGAATCATTGGTTTATTCTTTATCAAATTCGCCCCAAATACAATTCAAAATTGAATTGTTGGTTTATTCAACTAAATTCACTCAATACATTTCAAATCAAATTTTTCTTACAATGAGTCATTTATTCATTGTAATTCTTTGAACTACGAGTGGCTTGATTCTTGCAAGGGATACATGGGCACCATGAGGTTCGACTTAGGGGCAGCCGCAAAACCAAACACACACGTTATGTTTCTTTATGATGAAATTAAGAGACACCGCGTCACAAATGGGTCAAACATAAAATAATAAAATTCCATTATTTAATTAGTGGTGGTGAAATTATGTTGGGAAGTTCACATTTTTCTTCAACATAGTAAGGGTAAAAAGTAGTCACATTTTTAATGTGGTACTATTCCTCTTTTATAGAAAAAAGAGAATGAATGTTTGTCTAAAGTTTCAATGTGGGACTTTGGACAAATCATTGTGATAGTGATTCGTGTCCCAAGGTCTAGGTTATGCAGGCTTGGCCTTCAGCAACCACTTTCATCAAGTTGTTGCCTCATCATAAGAAGATGGATCTTCGATACTTTTGGTTATGGTGACGTCATCAATACTTTAAGTTAGAGGCTTTCTTTGGAATGTATCCTATTCTGCAGTTTGTGGGTCTGTCTCTATACCAGTCCCTCAATACTAAATGTGCTCAATTAATTATGGTACGAACACCAAATTAGCAAATTTAACCAAATAATTTTAATAAAGATCTTAATGGTTCAACTGTTGGTCTAGTGTGTTACATGAAATGCACTAGCCGACTGACTGAGTGGCAACCATCATACCAGCAGTTTCTAATATGCTTATCTACATTCCCAACTCAGACGTGCAAAAATATATATTAATATTATTGAAGCAAAAGCTTCACAAATTACCTCAACTCACAACATACATGTATATATGGTTACATACAAATTAACATTTTTTTCGTTTTTAATTTTAATTTTAAAATTTTTTTTTACCAACACACGGAAGTGAAAACAGTGAAATGGTTCGGAAAAATTGTTGGTTTTTCGGATATGGAAGTAGAATTGGCAATGGATCGTGTTGTATTGGGTTCATATCGTGTCAAGAATGCTCAATCCAAATTCAAACCATTTAATGAACTTGTCATGTCAGATTCGAATCTTGTTAAACATGTTACCTATTTAATAACCTATTTAACACATTATTAAACATGTCACATGTTTGAGAGGAGGTTGAATTCAAATAAAGAATGAGGAGATCAACTTAAGGTAAGGATTTTCATTTGGGTGGGTTGAAATCTACTACCATAGGGTACACAGTGGAATAGAATAGAACATATTTATTATTATTAATAAAAATAAAAAATTAAATAGTAAACGTGTCAAGTAGGTCATTTCGCGGGTTGATTATAAATTCACATGTTTATTAAACGTGTCATGGCAGGTTGATCCGAATTTGATATGCGATTTTAATCTTGCGGGTTAATCTGCTAATTTTTTGTGGTGGTTCTGAGTCGTTCATCTGGTCTTGTCGGAAATTGCCGCCCCTATGTGGAAGAAAATTGAGCGTCCACACTCGCAAACTTAAGTGGGTCCTACAATGGCTCTCAAAAATAGAGAGTGAAACGACAGCGTTTGGTTTTATTTGCTTTCCTGCTTTGTATCTCTAGCAGCTTTTTAGTTTGGGACCTGTGGGAAGTTAAGTTGGGGCTGAAAGAAGAAGGAAGAGAATGAGGGAGAGGACGAAAGTGAATGCGATGAGATCGGGAGTTGTGGTGCTTGGAGCACTGGCATTTGGGTACCTTACGCTACAGCTTGGGTTCAGGCCCTTCCTTGAAAGAGCTCAACTTGCTGTTGATGAGTCTGAGCCGCCATCTTCCTCCTCCTCAGAACAACAACAGCTTAACTCAAGCTCAACCCGCCACTTCTAAATAAACAATACCCACTACCCAGAGCCTCACAACTCTCACTTATTTTGCAATTTTGTTTTCTTTTTTTCTTTTGTTGGATTGGGAAGTTTTACTGCACTGCGCAAAAGGGTTTCTTGCTGACCCAGAGAATTGCTTGGGCCATTGGTGCTCTGAAAGGTATTGAATTGAACTTGGTTTCATTGATTTAATGGTATTTATGATGGATTTGGATTTATGTTTCTGCCCAAATTTAAAATATATTAAGCAGAAAGAAAGAGAAGTTAGCTAAAGGGGTGTTCTTTTCAATTGGTTTAGTGGGTTCTTCTGAAGTAAATTCTTACATTCATATTTAGATGAGAATTATCAAGATCATCACCCATCTTCTGGTTGTGCTAGAAATTGAGTTTTATCCAGTGAGTGGACTCCCACATGCTCTTTTAAAGCTTGATCTCAATTTTTTCCTTGTGGTTTGTAATCATTGGTTAAATTCAATGTAGAGCTATACATTTCAAGGCTTGGTCACATAATGAGAGTATCTGATTCTGAATTGTTTTACTTTGGTTTCTGTTATTTTAACAATGGGTTTGTAGTTCCATATGGTTTCTCCCATCCTAACATGCCCAACAAAACTTGTTTATCAGATGAGTAAAGTTCAGTTCATTATGTGACCACAAAAATTCTTTATGATACATTAGCTATACATGCCATTTGAATTCCGTGTACATTGAAGAAATATAATGCTCATTTCATATGGATATGTCGAATGTGGCTTTCATCTCTCACGGTCTCAACTTACCTCACCTCGTGTGCATTCTTAGTATTTCTACGTATGTATGAATGACATCATTGACATGGTACTTTTTTTTATAAATGTTAATGTTCATGGCAATGTTTTTCCATTTGCTTCCCAACTATTCTATACTCTCTAAGTCTTTAATTTGAAAAGGACATTGCTCGTAAACAATGACTTGGCTGGCGCGCTTGGAAAACAACACCTGTGTTCCTTTTCTTTTTGTTCCAAACAACTCTTTATCTCATTTCTTTCCCGCTGGTTTGGTTTTTAACTCAGGTAAAGACTCAAAACAAATCAACGCCTCCTTTTCTTTGTAGTGGTGGAGGGGCGATGGTCCAGCAGTGGATTGTTTTCTGACTGGAAGGGCCACAAAGAAAACGTAAGACTCCACAGGATGATTGTGCAAGAGAGGGTTTGATGTGAAAGAGAAGCAATCAGAGAGGGTAAGGAATGTTATAGCTCAGAGGGCTCAAGCATGTGTTTAGTCAGAGGGAGAAGTTTATGCAGAATTGGTGAATTGGGTTTGATCAAAACTTATAATGTAAAGCAAGGGTCAACACATTCTTTGGTTGCCCTGTTGATGAACACAAGATTTTTTAGCTCCAACTGATGTATGATCTCTGTTGATGAACACGATAACTTTTAGTTCGGGATTATTTCTTTTAAATCAAGGGTTATGGGTAAGTGGATATACATTGAAGTGGAATACATAAAATGTGTATGATATGGAAGCTGATAGCGATTTTAGATGGTATTGTTGTGTTGCGTTTTGTTAATAACAGGAAGGGAACTGCACTGGATTAGGCTCTACTACAGACTTCATCCATGTAGTAAACTTGTTGATGGAGTTCTATTTTTTCCAATACTACTTTTTCGTAAATTTGTTTTCTACTTGATGGTAAATGATGCGTTACATAGATGTTTTTTGGCATAAGAAGATCTGCTACATGATCCGAAGACGTGTTACGTGAAGATGATTTCGGAAATTTTGTTGACAATAGTCTCTCTAATTCGGACAGGGTAGCAATTTTGGTACTCCTCTTTTAGCCATCTGCCATACAAACAAATATTGTACAATTTCTTCTCACACAGGTGAGTGCTAAGAAGGCAATGCTAAAAGAAGAGCGTTAAAATCACTAGCCAATTTCGGAAAGCTTCACCGTGAAGCTATTCCGTCGATGTTACTACAAAACCGGTGAGTCTGATTGTCATGCTGGACGCATAATGGAAATTTAGTAGACAAAACAAACAAATCAGCAAAACGATAAAAATAAAAAATATGAAACATGAACATGGCGGGTACGTTAAGCTGTTTGTTTATGTTCCACTCATTCATTCTGTCCCAGACAAGTGACATGTGATTGAATTTGAACCCCCTAGATATTCCTTCGAATTCCATCCCATGAATGAATCAGAAGAACCATGTTCACGTGTAACTCTTCTTATTTTACTATTTTGCCTTCCATGTGTGTGGCATGGTGTTTCCCTTTCACTTGAAGCAATTTCATTAAGCTTCTGTTCTGTTAAGAGACTTGAAAGACAGGGTTGACATATGGGAGTGTCCATATAACACATGCATCACTCTCATGTGCAAATCAAGTTTTTAGATCATCATTAAAGTTAAAAATAAATTTCCCTAATGGCAATGCCATTTCAGCTCAAATTCATGACATTTTTCACTAGAATTAGGGAGATTCACTTCTCTAAAAAATAAACTGAGAATTCAAAAGGAGTTTGGATCGTTTGTTGCAATGTTTGTGATTTATTTTTTCTATTTCTATATCTGTTATTGTTGTTTTGTATTTGGGTTGTGTTCTTTCTATCTTTAAATCTTGTATTTTCCCCTTTTCTAAATGAAAAACTTGCCACTTTCACAAAAAGAAAAAAAGGAAAAAGAAAAGAAAACAGAACCATTGTGTATTATCCAAGCAATGTCATGCAATTATGACTTATTGACCTTAAGTTTTGTTTTTCAGAAGTTCTGCAATTATTCATCACAACTTACAACAGAGTGCACCCAATTTTATTTTTTTTTAATTTCTTTTTTTATCAAGTTAGAAAGGAGAAGGGAGAGATGTGTAATTGAGGCTCGAACCTTAGGTCATTGGTTTATAGATAGAATGTTCAACCATTAAACAGGAGGTGTATTCAATTGTGATTTTAATGGATTGTTTTAAAGCTTAAAAGTACGGCGGTATTCAATTAGAATTTTTAAGTAATCAATAAAAATATGGTGGTATTCAATTAGGATTTTTAAATAATCAATACAAGTTCGGTGGTATTCAATTATGACTTTTAAAAGATAAGAAAAAGTACCGTGGTATTAAAAAACTTACTGATTTTGAGGTATTTCATTAAATGATGTATTGTGTGAGACTTTTGAGTGTGTGATATAAATATCAAATCACATAACAAATCTCATCTTCCTATGCATGATTCTCATATATGCTCTCATACTCTTTTTTCCCCCCCACTATTTTTGTATGCTTTCGATTGCACATAAAATAAATTTTTCATAAAAAAGACGATAAAGAAACATTAACAAGAAAGACGATATTGCCTCTTCTGGAGCTAATGGGCATTTTTCAATAGCTATTCTTTCCTTGTAGACAAGCTTATTTGGAGTAAAACTTATATTTTCAATACTTTTTTTTTTTTTTTAGAATCTCCTGCTCATTGTAGACATTTCCTGGCAAGGAGTTACAGCCCTCTACAACTCTACCGGTGTGCCCACAAGTTGCTTGATCTAATGCCTCAAAGAGGCTCTTTTAAAAAAATATATATATATTATGTGTAGCTGCTGCACATACAGTGACATGGCTAAATATTTTTTCTAATTCCCTGTCCCAAAACGTTTGGGACCAGGACAAAACAAAAAAAAGAAAGAAGAAACCTTAGCCACAATCTAGAAGAAATGTTGATAAGGTGCAAGGTATTTTTTTCACTCCACAGTTTTGGTCTGAGCTTTGACAAAAACTAGGAGTAGTCATGGGGTTGGGCTAGGAGTTTTCAATACGTTTCTTTATTTTGTATTTCTAGTGCTATCTGTTTTACATTAGATGTTGGTGGTTTTGGATGTTGGTGTTTTTTTCACTCCACAATTTTGGTCCAAGCTTTGACAAAAACTAGGAGTGGTCATGGGGTTAGGCTAGGAGTTTTTAGTACGTTTCTTTATTTTGTATTTCTGGTGCTATTTGTTTTACATTAGATGTTGGTGGTTTTGGATGTAGCTTCTAGCCTCTACTTATGCTTTTGTATTTCTATTGTTGGTTTCTCAGTTGTGTTGTGTTTCTTTAACGTATTCATTATGGCCATGTGTGGCTATGCTGGGAGTTACATTGTTGATGTCGGTGTACTCTCCCTAGACTACACTTTTGATGGTTACTGTGCCTCCATCTTTATATTAACCCTAAAAAATTGGGTATCTATGTCTTAAAAAATTGGGTAAATTCCTTCAGGGTTATGTATTTAGGTGAATGATGATGGGTGGTAGAGTTCAAGCCTGTACGTAAAATCATGTAAATTGCAATCTATTAAAATCACAAGTAAAATCTTAGTGAATTAAAATCATAAGTAAAATCATGTAATTGCAATATATTAAAATCATGAGTAAAATCATATAATTACAAATCCGACTGAAATCCATTACATTAAAATCATGTAATTACAATCTATTAAAATCTCAATTAAATACACCCCTAAGACTCGTTCAGGAGTGCACTCACTTTGCTAGACAATGTTTTGCATTAACTAATTTTTTGTTATAAATCTAGAGAAATTGGAGAGGAAATTGAGAGAGAGAGAAAGTAGAGAAACTGAGTTTCTTCATTCTCATTTCTATCTATTCATGTGGACAGTACATTTGCCAGTACAGTTATCATCCATGTGTACGGCATTATGAAACAATACGGTACTGTTACATCATTAAGGAACCCCAGGTCCTTATTTACATGTCAAGGATCAAGGACCCTCAAGTCCAATCACATGTTTACAAATATAGTACCGGAGAGACTGCCAGCTCTCATATTAACATCATCATCAAGGATCTTCAAGTCCTGATGTAATTGTATGATGAGGATCAAGGAACTTCTGGTCCTGATCTGCATACTGTAAAAACTCATCATACAGCACATTTAATCCATAAAATAAATTGCTGGTAAATAAATTACTGGTATGGATGATAAATTCGCACCACACTTTAAATAAATGTAAATGTGCGGTAAATTAAATTCATAAATTAAATTGATTGCTGTATGGACGTTAATCCCGCACCATACCTTAAATAAAATTAAATGTGCGGTAAATTAAATTCATAAAGTAAACGTGCGTATATGGGCACTAATTCTGCTCCATACTTTTAAATGAAAGTAAAGGCGTGGACGATAAATCTGCACCACCCTTTTAAATAAATACTGTTGTATGGGTAATAAACCTACACCATACAGTAAATATAATATATTATATTACTTTAAGTAAAAGTAAATTTGCGGTAAAGTAAAGGCAATTATTGGTGGGTTCTCATTAACACCACGATCAAATAGTATAGCAGATAATATTATTATCGTTTGTGGAAGGCATCATGCTTGTCTCTCAAATCAAATGCTTTCCACCTGTAATCTGCACACCTGCACCAATTGATTTATTAAATACTGTAAAGAAATAATAAAGTAATAGGAAGCATAAGGGACATAGAGCTTATTGGATTTTTCTAAGAACAGGTGGGTGGGGGCTGCGATCATGCGCACTCGACAACATATCGTGTGCCTGTGCTGTCCAGCCAACTTGTGTTTATCGCGTGGCCCGCCATTAGGCTTAAGTTATCATTTCCATGGGCATCTCTGTTTGTTCCTTAACAAATTGGTAAAGTTTGTTGTAGTCTCCACTCACAAGAAAAGATGGGTATGCAAAAGAATGGAGGAGAATCTCCTCCAGAGGCTGAAGCAAACCAATCTTGACAGTGGGGAGGAGCTGGAGGGCGAGCCACCGGTCCAAATTCACAAATCTCGTGTACGCGCTGCAACCCGAGTCATATACGAGGTCGACGAACCGCCCGCCCGAAACGTACAACAAAGCGGAGCTGCCTCGCAGGGGCCCACCGCCCTGTCACTGCTTCCTTTGACGTACGAGTGGCAGAGGCTCGACGACGTGCAGTTCAAAGGCGATCGGAGCAGAGTGTCCTGGTGGGTTATATCCGATGTGACGCAGGTGTTGGTGACAAAGCTCGAGGGTTGGACGACGAGTTTAACCCGCCATGATTCTCATCCACTCAGCCTGGCATTTCTCGACCGTCCGATCGAGTTGATCCAGTCCTCCTTCTCCTTCTCCGAGTCGGCGATGAAGTCCTCGGCTCCCTTGACTGTAAGGCAGGAAGCCACCGGGATCACGCTACGTGGACTGGAGCCGCGGGTGACGGTTGAGTCCTTGAACCAGAAGAGCTTGCCTTGCTTGGTCAACCAACCAGTGATCTGTGGAAGTTGAGGTCGCCGGAGCGGAGGAGGTAAGAGGCATGGGAGAGGTCTGATTTGGCTACCATGGGCATGCCGAGGCCGTTGGTAGAGCTTGTCCTCTGTGGTGTCCTAGGCCAGCCCTCCGATGAACAGCTTACCTTCGTCTGAGTCCATGGCTGGCTCTCTGTGTGTGTTTTGTGTCTTGGTTTGATACTGAGTAAGGGCATGCCCAATGGCCCTTAGAAACGGTTTGCAGTAGATTTCTGAGGTGATGAGATGTTGAAGCAGAGAGACAGCAGCTGAAGCAAGAAGCAGCAAATTGGTATGAGGAGATGGCGGCTAGCTTCTCCCACTGACTCTGAAACTCATCATCTCTGTTGCTGGAGTTTTTGGATCTGAGGGTCTGGCGGGTGGGAATTGCAGAGACGGAGAAAAGGGAGGTGAACCGACGTCGTTTTGCGTTTGTTTTGTATTTTGTCTTGCAACTGCTTCGGTGGCATGCCTTGAAATGTTGTTGCTGTAAATTTGAACTTGAACAGGTTTGGATTTGAAACCATGTGATGTTGTTGCTGTAAATTTGAACTTGAACAGGTTTGGATTTGAACCCATGTGCTCAGATTCAAGCAGCTCATCTTTCTGGAATGAGTGATCTGCAAAGAAACAGAAGACTGAAAACGAAAGCCAGAATGATGTCAAGGAAAAAAAAAACCAGTGGCAAGAAAAAATAGAGCAAGTCCCCGGCCAAGGTTTCGACAAAGGATCAAGGTGAAAAATGATAAAAGATCTGGGTTTCATCAGAGAATTCAGCTGGTATTGTTAAAGCGAATTCGTGCTGATAACGTGTTATAAATCTAGAGAAATTGGAGAGGAAATTGAGAGAGAGAGAAAGTAGAGAAACTGAGTTTCTTCATTCTCATTTCTATCTATATTTACAAAGGAAGGGTGTGAACCCTTTTGTAGGCAGAGCCTTCCAACATGTGGACTCCACCTTATAATTTACAACATTTTTTTTATTTTAAAATGAGATTAATTATTATTGATTGGAGACAACAAAACGATTCCACACACAGTGTACCCGATCCCAAACATTTTATTTTAGCTATCACTTGGTACCAAAAGAATAAGGTCAAAATATTGTCACATAACAAACAGTAATATTTTTATATATATATATATTTTTTTCAAACGTTTAAAACAAGTTACTGATCTCCCATCTCCCTCGCTCAGAGTCATGACTTCATGATGACATTTTTCGACCGTCTATCGGTATTGTTTGTGAAGTTTGTCTTCAATTTATGAAGTCTCTTTCATAAAGGAAAAAAAAAGCGAGGAATTTGAGATGTGTCAAGTTTTAAGAGGTTAGATTATTAGAATGGTGTTTTTTTTTTAGTATAAGCAATTGAGGGAGAAGAGTTTACACAAATATTCATTTGGTATTTAAGAATTTCGATCTTCTGTGGAGTGAAAAAACTCAACCAATTTTAACTAACTCACCTAATAAATTATTAGAATGATTACGAAAAGAAATGTGATTCCCCCCGGTAACCCCTGTAAACAAAATAACTTTTAAAAAAGTGGTTCCTGCTTACGTTTCCCATAATGAGATTAGGCCTGATTGTTAACGTTAAGAAGTTTCAAAGTGCTAAGTCGACCGTCAAAATTTAGATGCAAAACTGAAACGTACTCTTTGAATGTTACTTTTTCTTTAATAAAAAAAAGCCCCCAAAACAATTATTTTTTCACAATAAAGAAACATGTATGTGATGTGACTTTATTTTTTTTTAAATTTTCAGAAAAAAGGATGAAGAGGGTGATAAATAATAAATATTACGAAAAGAAAAGTTTTATATTATTCTATCAAAGACCGCGTTACAGCCACGGTGAAGTGGTGTCGGGATTATCGATCGTCGTCAATACGGAGTAAAAACCCAAAACGACGCTCCATGTTCTCCACGTGCACAACACGACCCAGAAACTTCTCCTCTGTTTCCCATTCTCTTCATCTCACGTTCTCTCAGGAAAACATGGCACCGGCCTATCCGTTACCCACTTTCGTACCTCCAGTAACGCCATAACTCATGTCAATTATCAGTTGCTCACGAGTGGACCAAACCCTCTCTCTCTCTCTCTCTCTCTCTAAAACCTTAAAACTCAAACCCAAGTCTCTCTGTTTCTCTCACATCAGACTCCCATTGGTTTTGATTGTTGAAATTCTTGTCCTTTGCTCTCCTTCCATCTCTATCTAATAATATATCTATTTGGATTTGGTCTTTGGTCTATTTGGAAACTCAATCCCTCATTAAACAGAAGCATATCTCTGCAGATAATACCCACATCTGTATTATTAAAGGCTCAAATTTATTCTGCTTTACTTTACCAATAACCACCACAATCAGAATTTTATTTCCTTCCATAAAGTAAAGAAGAGAAAAAGGTGAAGTATATATATATATACATGTAACCTCCGCCATGAATGCTTCTTTGCTTCCTTCACACACCCATATCGCTCGCTCTTTTAAGCTCTGTTTGTCATTCATTACAAACTAATATTACTGACCTACCAAGCAAAGCAAAGCAAAAGCCCAAATAGGACACTTTTTTTCTTTCTCGATCCCCATATTAGGCTATGAATGCTATTTTGCTTGTGCTCCACACCCATCTGCTTTCAACCCATCAAACTTTCACTTTGTCTTGATCAATACCGTTAGAGAAGCACAACCCATATCCCAAAATCTGAGTTTGAGCTCCAATGTCTAAGGACCCATCTCACCAGCCTGAGACTGAAACCATGCCATTCTTTGAAGTTTTTAAGAAGTTTAAGCGTTACAAGCTCTTTGAGCCGTCTTTGGGCGTTTTGGGTTTCTTCTTTGCCAGTGTCTGTGTAATTTTGTGCTTCTTCTACTTGGATTATAGAGCTGTGGTTAAAGGGTTTCGGTTCCCGGGTCAATCGGAGCGGTTTATGTGGCTGCAGACAGACAGGTCGGTCAAGGATCCGAGGGTTGAGTTTTTAGAACAAAAGGGTGGTGGATGTGATGTGTTTGAAGGGGATTGGGTGTGGGATGAGTCCTACCCCTTGTATAACTCCAAAGATTGCCGCTTTTTGGATGACGGCTTTAGGTGCACTGAGAATGGCCGGCCTGATTTATTTTATACCAAGTGGAGATGGCAACCCAGACATTGCAACTTGCCTAGGTACTTTTAATTTTTAACTTTTTCTGTTATTTCTATTGGATTTTTTAAAGTTCGTTTGCGGAGAAACAGAGGGAAAAGAATAGAAATCAAAGTTATGTGCTTTGAAATTGGATATTGTTTCTGATGACATTGGTTTTTATTGTAACAAGTTATATGATTATTGATGAACTGTGGAAGCGAAGTGTTTACACTCAGTGATCAAGTAGTTCGCTTGCTCTATTTTCACAGCCTCAGTTTCTCTTCTAGGACTAGAAGTTCGATTGGTTGAGTTGAGTCCCTACATAGGAAACTAAATCAGCAAACATGCTTTATGTATTTCTGATTTTCTCAGCAACCAAACGATTAGATAACGGTAATTGGGTGTATTTGATTAATATTTACTCTCACTGTTTTTAGCGTATTGTGTTCTCTGTGTCTGTGTGTAATTGTCATGGTTAGTTAAAATGTCTATCCTGATAGTGACACACCTTTTGAGTTTCATCTTAGGCTTCTTGTGAGAGTGCTTATGATAATAAATAAATGCAGTTTGAATTGTAGTGCCATTCGATTTTGATTATACTCTATGATTTGATTTGTAGTGCCATTGGTCGTTTGTTTTGTAATTCTATGTATGTTTAAATCCTGATGGTGACACACTTTTTGAGTAATCTTAGGCTTCTTGTGAGAGTGCTTGTGATAAATAAATGCAGTTTGAATTGTAGTGCCATTTGATTTTGATTATACTCTATGATTTGATTTGTAGTGCCATTCGTCATTTGTTTTGTAATTTTATGTATGTTTGAATCCTGATAGTGACATTTTAGAATTATTGCATTTATGAAAATTTCATTTTTCTTTAAATTAATTCTTTGATTGGATAGATTAGTCTAGGATTTTTATTTTTTTATTTTTTTGCTTTTCCAACAATAGTACTCGGAAACTTAGGCAAAAGATTTAGTTGCCAACTATCTTGAGAACTTTGAAACAGCATTTGTCAATTTTCAAAAGGTACATAAAATCAGCTAACAAGAGTGTCATTTTCCTGTGGTTAATAAACAGATTTGATGCGAAGTTGATGTTAGAAAAACTGCGTGGCAAGCGGCTAGTGTTTGTTGGTGATTCAATTGGAAGAAACCAATGGGAATCACTCCTCTGCATGCTCTCTTCTGTAATTCCTAATAAGGATTCAATCTATGAAGTGAATGGCAACCCAATTACTAAGCACAAAGGGTTCTTGGTGTTCAAATTTAAGGATTTTAACTGCACTGTTGAGTACTACAGGTCTCCATTTCTAGTACTTCAGAGCCGCCGTCCTTCTGGAACTTTACAAAATGTCAGAACAACTATGAAAGTGGATCAAATGGACTGGAATTCTGCAAAGTGGAGAGATGCAGATGTGCTGGTCTTCAACACAGGGCACTGGTGGAATTATGAGAAGACTATAAGAGCGTAATGTTAAATCTTAATCCTCTTTGACTACTTTACAAGATTCTCTCATTTGCATTCAGCATGAACCTTTCACTTTGTTATTAATAATATTCAATGAAGGATTTTGAAGGGGCTAGGAATGGTTTGATCCACCCCCAACCTTTTTCTTTGTTTTTAGCTTTCCAGATTTTGATTTTATTTTGATTTTTTTAAGAACAGAAAGAAAGTCTTTGGTAACTAAATAAATGTTTTCACTAAATAATTGGGTCACCTCAACCTATATTTTGGTTGAAAGTTGATGCCAAGGATGGCTGTCTGGAGTGTCTGGAGTTTTGCAAGTTATATTACTAAAATGGTGGACTTGGACTTTAGGACTTGTTATATGTGGGGATAAAATCAACGTGAAGGAAAAGGGAAATTATTTGGTAAAATAAGCAAAAATAGTGCATTTCTAAGTGACATGCCTTTAATCATGTTTGAAGTTTTAAACTTATTGAGCTTTCTTTGTCTGGATTTTCCTCCTGGTAGAAAGATTAAAAGTTTCAATATGTTTTTTTTTTCAGGGGTTGTTACTTCCAGGTAGGGGCAGAAGTAAAGATGGAAATGAGCGTAGAAGATGCATATCACAGATCCATGGAGACTGTGTTGCACTGGATAGACACTGAAGTAAATTCAAGCAAGACTCAGGTTTTCTTTCGAACATACGCCCCTGTGCATTTCAGGTTTGTTTTTGTTACTTGAAATAATCTGTTTTTTTCCTTTTCCAACGTATATCCTATCAACGATTCAGCATCCGTTAGGCATCTTTAGAGATTTTTGGGATGATCAATCTTTCATGTCTTGTGTATGTTTCCCTTTGCTGGGGAAGTAAGATACTACGTTTATCCTTATTGAAAAGCTGAAGTGCTCTTATGAATAATGCAGAGGCGGGGATTGGAAGACGGGGGGAAACTGCCACTCGGAGACTCTGCCTGAGCTAGGGTCCTCATTGGTTCCTCCTCAATCTTGGGATCAATTCAGGATAGCCAATGCTGTGCTATCAGCTCACTCAAACACATCAAAGGCAACGGAAATTGATATATTAAACGTAACTCGAATGACTGCACGAAGAAAAGATGGGCATTCGTCTTTGTACTATTTGGGTCCTAAAGTTGGCCCTGCGCCTCTCCATCGCCAAGACTGCAGCCACTGGTGTCTGCCTGGAGTCCCTGACACATGGAATGAGCTACTCTATGCGCTATTCCTAAAGCATGAGATGACTAGCAAATTTAACTCATCAACTTATAGGGCACAGGTATGATATGAAACAAGTCTCTTGTTTATATGTTCCCAAGGAAGACTCGGCTTCTGTGCACATAGCAATGCTTCCTACTGGAAAAGGGGAAAAAGGCCAAAGGAAACAGCACATAGCAGCATCAATTTTGTCAGGGTTTTGAGTTTTGGTTTGATAGCAGGCTTCAGATTTTTATGTTAATAGAGAGATCAATATGATTGATGTGGGGAAACAACATTCTTTTGGAAGACAAAAATCCCAACTTCAGGCAGGAAATAGGCTGTCAGGGGTTTCTTGAATAAAATTATCAAAGTGTAGAGAAATTTTAGAGTGTTTTTCCTTTTTTTGTCTTTCTTTAAATTATTAATAGGCATTGTAATTCCTTTGGGAAAATATGTAATTAAATAGCTTTTTTATATACAAGTAAACGTCTTATTCAATTTTAACAAATAAGTTGGGAATCATCATCAGGAGGAGCAATTTGATCCAATCGTGCCATTTCTGATTTGATCCAATTCTGTGTAAGTTAGGCAAAACGTCATTTTTGATTCATGTAGTTTCTAATCGTGAATTTTTTTCAAATGTTTCTAGCTTCTGTTACTTTTTGAATATGTATCCCTCACATGGAGGGGCAATTTGATCCAATCGTACCATGGCCAAGTTGGCTCTCCCTCCATTCACCTAAATATGTCAACAATGTCAACCACCTTCAAGGCTTGATGATCAGCACCCTCATTAGAAGGTAACATACAACATATCTCTGATATCAGATATTTGCTTGATTCAAAGTCATCTCAATGAAGTTCTTAAATGTAATATTGGGGCAAACTTAGATGAACTAAATTGGGCAGGGGCCGCGCGAACGCAGGCCCCCACTGGCACAAATTATGACGTTGGCTCTCCCAATTTAGGGAGACCATAAGCAAGCACCCCTCCTAAGTGCAATGGAGGTCACCTTCCTAGGCCATGGGCCTTCATGATTGCCCATTAACCCCGTCCAGGTAAGTATGTTTCACATGCCGCACCCAACCCACTTTTATACTCCCCTATCTTTTTTCAAATTTTGAGTTTTCTCAATGTGGGATGCTGAAAGACATACAACAATTGAAAAACACATCAAACACCTAACATAACATGCATATTTTCTAAAAGTGCGGCAATGACTCGAGAATCTAGTGAGTGCAGGTAGCCTTCTTCTCTATGTTTCTTGCGTTGGGGGAGGCCAATTAGGCAGTGATCACATGGTGGAAAAAATGTTGGAGTTTGGTGTCCAAAGATCACTCTTGGATGTTTATATCTATAAAATCACTCAGAGTGTTATAAAATGAACTGGTATATGTGCGAATATTGAGCTGCACGTAAAGTAGATGAGACACAGTATTTAACGAGGTTCGGCTATGCCTACATCCCCGGAGAGCAGCAGCAGTAACTTTTCCACTATGTAAAATAATAGGGCTACAACTTTGTGTTTACAATATGTATGGCTCACTCAATTTTCTCTCTTGGAGAATTTCACTCTTGCTCTCTTTCCTCTCAACTCACTCACCCTCATTCTTCCTTCTCTTCCTCTTCTATATGTGTAAACTTCTCTTGATGGAGGTATCTATTTATAGGCCTAAGACTTTGGTTGTTCACCTCACAATATAATTGGTAGACAACATCATTAATATTCTTCAATCAACAACATCATTAATATTCTTCAATCAACAACATCATTAATATTCTTCAATCAATTGGGTAGTGGTTTGGTTTGGTGGGTGTGTGGTTAGGTTTAGTGGATGTTAGTTGGCTATGTGGGCTTCACCTATTCTTCTTTACTTATTCTTCTTTACAACACTCCCCCTTGGAGACCACATGTCCCTAGATTGGTTGCCTCATTAAAACCTTGCTTGGAGAAAAACCTAGTGAGGTAGAAAACTGATGGAAGGAAGAAAAAAATAGTACAGCAATCTGTATAGCATACTTCTGGATGCTCCCCCTGATTAATATCTCCTCCTGATGTCTTCATGACTATCTTTTGGAGTGAGAATCTTTCGGAGTGAGTGAAGGATATAGCCATTAATAATTCTCGTAGTTGAGTAAGTAAATATATTTCCAGTGAGCTATCTCTATGTAAATCATAAAAATTTTCAGAGTCCGCGTTTCTAACAAAACTTGGGCTATTTGTAAGTTCACTTGAAAGAATATGCCCGTACATGGTGTTATGCGGAGATAGCATCAAATATACCTTACATCATCCCAAAATGATGGTGATGGAGTTGAGCCCTATCTGGAAAATATGATGTCCGGTCCAATATACTTCCGGAAAATCATTAAAGTGTCCAACGGATAATCCTCATAAAAATGCTTCAATACTTTCTTAGTATAAGCAAGAATCTCGTTGGCATAATGCTCGATCCTTAAGTCGAGACAAATATTTCTTGAACTCTGCAGAAGCTTTAATGTGTTGCAATCACATTATAATCAATGTACTCACTGAGGTAATTTATGCATATTAATATTGAGTACAAATTTTGTGCTTCAAGCACATGTCCTTTAGGGACTTGCTTTATGCAATGTCAATCCTCTCAACGGATTTTGTCTAAAAAGGGTTTAAACTTTATGACACATTATATAGCTTTTACCCAGCTATTTATATATCTTTAGGAAATCGCTTCTGGCGATATGCTCCATGCATTTAATAACCCTTAAAGATAATATGTTGGTCTCCGTAATTGTGTAATAAGAGGGGGCACAATTGAATCTGTAAATATGGAGAAAACCCAACATTCCTTGTTTCTGCCAGAAACAGTGTGTCATACAAAGTAGGTATATTCCCTTTTATTCCGAACACCCAAGTACAAATTTCAGTATTAACATCTTTTGGGGTTCGTACTGTGGGTTTGTTCTTTCACGTTCATTCTCATCTATAATGGAATTACCTCATTCCATTTTGGCCAATAATATTGTCGACATTTAATAATTGAACGTGGTTCCAATCAACACAGCCCATTGATGATTTGAGTAGATACTCCAAAATCAAAAATTGTCATTCATCAATTCATGATCCCACCATTCTCATTTGCATGCGCATGCATCAATTATAAGCATTTATTTGCCTTTGGGTACCCAAGCCACTTCATGGGGCTTTTATTATGTGAGAATGTGGATTATAACCTCCATTGGAGCGTTATTTAGCAGTAGGGCGTGGATAATCTCCATTTAGGGAGTTGGAACATTTAGAACCCATATATCTGTCATGCTGAAGGCATGTCACAGATTAATACATACATGTCAATTAATTTCTGGGACATTAACCCATATTATGGGACTTTAACCTATATAATTTGCTACGCATTAGGCGTGCATAATATCAATATTGACATGTCAAAGGATTGTCCTTTCGGGACTTCAATCCACATCATTTGTTACGCAACAGGCGTGCATCATATTGATCACTGCTATACCCATATTCTGTTCTTATGGGACTTTAATCTGTGCAGTGTATTATCAATGTATCCAACTTGCAATCTGTAAAATTTGCATTAATAATTCGTGGATACATACAAGCCATTCTTTTGGAACGGATAAAATATCAAATAAGTATATAAGCATAAAATAACACAAGTATTGCTTACGTCCTTAGGTGGGAGAAACTTTTCTCAAGTATCATTCAAGCTTGTATCGGCCCAGTAAATGTAGCGCTTGATGATCTAGTTATATCCTGCAAGAGCAAAATCACAACTCTTTTCTCTGTCAAAAACAAATAATCCTCAGAGAGTTACAAAAAGAGAAAAAATGCAAAAATAATGTGATATTGATTGCAAGAGAAGGTAAGCAATCAAGGAAGGAAGCTGGTGGGAGCAGACAACAAGCTCAGCAATCAAGGAAGGAAGCTGGTGGGAGCAAACAACCAGCTCTCATTTCTCCTAGTCTAGAAGAACTTCCGGAGATTAGAGCATAAGGTCGCCTTCACAGTTCCCTGATGTGGCGAAAACGTGATCAGGGATAGTCTCGCTTCCTGAATGGATGATCAGAGATAGTCTTGCTTCTCGGGCATATTGAGTGCTCACTGATAAGAAAAATAAGTAGATATCGCATCACTAGGTATGGAGAAAACTGGATGTCTTCTGCAAAGAAAATTTCGTTAGTAACACATTTATACACAAATAAGAGGAATAGGTAGAACCGGTGAATTTCAAATTAACCATAGGAAAATTGCGAGATTCTCGGGATACTTTTGAAAAAGTAGCTCCATGAAATCCGTAAAGCAAGATCGGCTTTTGACGAAAATAATACTTTGAAAACGCCGAAAGTGCCGACAAACATTAATGGAGGCCACGTGAAGTTTTGGAATCTGGGAAAGAAAAAGATAATATGGGGATCTGAGATAATATTGGAATCCTGGAAACTGTAGTCATATTTCCTCCTATAGATATTGCCTTTGCAAAACTTGATTGGAGCAACTGCGTTTCAACTCAACTTCCTTCATTTTCTGAAACTTTAGTTTTCTTAAGACTTTCTTCGAAACCTTCTTAAAAATGGCTTCCTCTTCTTCCTGCCCAAATTATCTCAATTTAAATGATACTCCCACAACAACCAGTGACGCTCAAGTTTGGCGTCCATCCTTTGTATCCCAAAATCGTCATCTCACAGTTAATGATTCTGTGATGATGAATGATGCTACTGCTGTCATAGTAGCTAGGAATTTCATTACTCCAATGGATGAAATGCTGTTAATAGGGAGATCAGAGAAAGAGGCTATTGATGACTCAATGGCTTTTAGCATTCAGAGTGCTGCTTCTGTTTCTAACATGGCTGATCGTTTGCGTGCCAGAGCAAACGAGGTTGAGAGGTTAACAATTGAAAATTCGTCTCTTCAAAGAATGCTTCATGAGTCTCAACAGGAGGTTGAGAAACTTAAAGGAGAGAATAATGCCTTGTTGAAACTGGTGAGTTCGTACTCTGTTGATACACTGAGAAGGCTAGACATGCTGCAAGTCTCCAATGAAAGAATTTTGGGAGACCATGAGAGGCTCATGGCTAAGCTTAAGAGGCGCCGTCCTCTTCCTTCAGAGGCTTCCAGAACATAATGTAATTTTTATAGATTTTACAGGGCCTGCACATTCAGTGCAGGTGGAAAAATCTATCTGTTGTATGTTCCTGTTATAATAATTGCGCACATTCTTAAACTTGCACCTGTGGTTTTTATGTCTTTTCAAAATGACGGTTTGGAACCTTGTGCCTTATAGGTTCAAATAACCACATCGACTCTCCCAAATTTCATATTTCAACATATGGAACTTTTGGCATGGGCTAAACACAAAACTCAGAATTTATTCGCCCTTTTTAAGTGAATATGAATTGAGTAAAAGCCACGCTAATATCTCATATATTTGGGTTCATGAGCTTCCGGCCCAGATATAACAAAATATGTGGGGAGCCTCAATTCATCATTCTCTTATGCCAAAGAAATATGTGGCGTACCACAATTTGCAATAATACCTCAAGGGTTGTCCATTTAATTGTTGGAACTTCAGGTTCTCAACACTGTTAGATTTTGAACTTCAGGCCAAAATCACATATTCTCGTGGTATGGACATTCAATCCCCTTAGATTTTGAACTTCGGGCCAAAATCACATATTCTCATGGTATGGACATTTTTACAATTTTATGTACATATTTCTGGACTTCAAGCCCTTACATAATTATCCATATTTTGAGGAACTTCTGGCATCTCATTTAATTGCTCATCCATGAGTTTAAGGAACTGCAGGTTCCCTTTTTGAATAGTGATGGTTAACCCAAAATGATTAATATTTATGTATACGTCACTATTCATATATCCGGCACTATTCATCAAGCCATGAATACGTATTATTCATGTGTACAGTACATTTACCGGTACAGTTATCATCCATGTGTACGGCATTATGAACCAATACGGTACTGTTACATCATTAAGGAACCCCAGGTCCTAATTTACATGTCAGGGATCAAGGACCCTCAAGTCCAATCACATGTTTACAAATATAGTACCGGAGAGACTGCCAGCTCTCATATTAACATCATCATCAAGGATCTTCAAGTCCTGATGTAATTGTATGATGAGGATCAAGGAACTTCTGGTCCTGATTTGCATACTGTAAAAACTCATCATACAGCACATTTAATCCATAAAATAAATTGCTGGTAAATAAATTACTGGTATGGACGATAAACCCGCACCACACTTTAAATAAATGTAAATGTGCGGTAAATTAAATTCATAAAGTTAAGGTGCTTGTATGGGCATTAATTCTGCTCCATACATTTAAATAAAAGTAAAGGCGTGGACGATAAACCCGCACCACCCTTTTAAATAAATATAAATGTGCGGTAAATTAAATTCATAAATTAAATTGCTTGCTGTATGGACGTTAATCCCGCACCATACTTTAAATAAAATTAAATGTGCGGTAAAGTAAATGGTGCTTATATGGGCACTAATTCTGCTCCATACATTTAAATAAAAGTAAAGGCGTGGACGATAAACTCGCACCACCCTTTTAAATAAATGTAAATATGCGGTAAATTAAATTCATAAATTAAATTGTTTGCTGTATGGACGTTAATCCCGCATCATACTTTAAATAAAATTAAATGTGCGGTAAAGTAAATGGTGCTTGTATGGGCACTAATTCTGCTCCATATATTTAAATAGAAGTAAAGGCGTGGACGATAAATCCGCATCACCCTTTTAAATAAATACTGTTGTATGGGTAATAAACCTACACCATACAGTAAATATAATATATTATATTACTTTAAGTAAAAGTAAATTTGCGGTAAAGTAAAGGCAATTATTGGTGGGTTCTCATCAACACCACGATCAAATAGTATATTATTATCGTTTGTGGAAGGCATCATGCTTGTCTCTTAAATCAAATGCTTTCCACATGTAATCTGCACACAGTTGGTTTGCTCGTATATCTCTCTTGCAGACCACAGCTCCTCCACTACTTTTCTTCCTTACATCAACATAAGGGTTAGTAGTATAGATAATAGTGCAACACAAAAATTATACCTGAGAGCTTCTCGTGCTGATAACGTGTTATAAAATGAACTGGTATATGTGCGAATATTGAGCTGCACGTAAAGTAGATGAGACACAGTATTTAACGAGGTTCGGCTATGCCTACATCCCCGGAGAGCAGCAGCAGTAACTTTTCCACTATGTAAAATAATAGGGCTACAACTTTGTGTTTACAATATGTATGGCTCACTCAATTTTCTCTCTTGGAGAATTTCACTCTTGCTCTCTTTCCTCTCAACTCACTCACCCTCATTCTTCCTTCTCTTCCTCTTCTATATGTGTAAACTTCTCTTGATGGAGGTATCTATTTATAGGCCTAAGACTTTGGTTGTTCACCTCACAATATAATTGGTAGACAACATCATTAATATTCTTCAATCAACAACATCATTAATATTCTTCAATCAACAACATCATTAATATTCTTCAATCAATTGGGTAGTGGTTTGGTTTGGTGGGTGTGTGGTTAGGTTTGGTGGGTGTTAGTTGGCTATATGGGCTTCACCTATTCTTCTTTACTTATTCTTCTTTACAACACAGAGGTTATTGTGTTGTCCTTGTTGAAGCTTTTTCCATTGAAGACCAAGTTGATAAAGTTGAAATCTGTTTTGAGAGATTGAGTGTGTGTCCCTTGTTTAGTCTTGATTTTATGATAATATAGTGCCACTTCAATCTTTGTTGAAATTAAGCAAGGCTGGATTGTCTTCGGAGTGCTTAATGTTTGCGGATGTGTGGGTTTCTCGACGTATCTGGTTGTCTTATGACTACGTCTTTTCATTAGTCCTCCTTCCATGCAGCTGTGATGTTTTATTTCTTGTTGTTCGTTGTGCCTAGCTGCTTTATAGGTTGTGTACTTCTCTTGGCTGTTTGCCTTTTTATGAAAATTCCATATTTCAGACCAAAAAAAAAAAAAAGTTAGTAAAAATAAGAAATAAAAAATCCAGCAGTTTGAGTGGAATTGGTTTGGTTTAAGACACGAGCCATGATGAGCATTTAATGTTCTGCCTAACCTGTATTTTTGAGCTAAACTCATGTGAAAAGTGGAGGCTTAACATTTTTATTTGGACCGACTCAATTTGAAGGAGCCAAGTTTTTTCTTATTTAAAATTCTACACGGCCCAATTTCTTCCCTTTCGAAAAAAAGTCTCATGCCCAATTTGCCTCTTATTTCTTTTGAAGGCATGAAATTGGCCCATTGTTAATTTTGTCCCAACCTTTTTAAAAATTGGTAAGATATCACAATTTAATGTCAAGAGAGTAAAAAAAAAAAAACTCATCTTTTAGTTATACTGTGTGGCGGTATTCTAATAATATACATTAAAATTAGGAAAATGCTAGGGAGACCAACTTTAGATACCAACTTGTGTACCATCTCTCTAATAGAGTGTGGGACCCATTGTATTGGTGGGCCCCACCTCTATTAGAGAGATGGTACACAAATTAGTATCTAAAGTTGGTCTCCCTAGCATGACTCTTAAAATTATCGTCACGTACTGACCGTTCTACTGAAATCTCTCTCTCAACCCTAACAAAGACTTTCTTTATAATAAAGGATTAGTGAATAACCACCCAAAACCCCAATAAAGATGTAGAAATACCTAATGTCAATTCATGATTTAGGTACAAGAGAGATGATACCCTGTATGCTACTCAAAATTCTAATTTGATTTCCTTTAAAAATAAAAATAAAAATAAAAATATTTTGTCGATTTCTTATTTTGGCCTCAAAGGGACAATATTTTTGTTCTCTAATATGAAAAGTAGTGTACGTCTTTAAATTTGGACTAACATGGGGTAGGGATCCTAATCTCCCGGGTTCAAAATTTTAATCACAGTTGCAAAACAAACAAACCAAAAAAGAAAAAAAGAAAAAGAAAGAAGCGGCTTCATTCATTCATTCATTCATTCATTCTGGAAGCGTGAAAATCAAGCCTACTGGCCTAGCCTTACAACCCCGTCGCTCACTCGATTCACAAACAAGCTTTGGTTTAGCTAAGTAGAAGATTCTCTGGTTTTTGTACGTTGGGTTTTCTCGTCTTCTCAGAAGCAAAACAGCAACCAGAAGAAGACACACAGGCACTGTGGAAGGGAGAGAGATAGCAATGGCAGCAGAACCCACTGCCCAAGAGAGCCGATCGAGGGACCTCGACAAGCTCCTCCTCCGACCCGGCAATCTCGTCGGACCCAACTTCGAACCCGGTCCCGCAGTAAACCCTTCTCGCCCTTTTCCCTCTCTCTGTAACATTCGATTATACGATTTTGGGTTTCTTATTTTGATTTTGTTGCAGCTGAGAGACGACCTCAAAGAATACGGGAGAGTGTTGGTGGTTGGGGCTGGTGGGTTGGGCTGTGAACTGCTCAAGGACTTGGCTTTATCTGGTTTTCGAAAACTTGAGGTTATAGACATGGATCGCATCGAGGTTTCTAATCTCAATCGCCAGTTCCTTTTCAGGTTACTTGATTTTCTTGGTGCTTTTATGTTTAACTTTCTCGTGCGTATTTTTTGAATGGGTGAGTTACATGAATGTATGCGAGTTTATTGCCCAGTTCACTGTATTTCACTGCTAAAAATTATTTGAATACTAATATGGTAAACCTTGCTTGGAAGATGGAGCATAAGTGGTGCACTAACTGTGTAGTCTCTCAATACTATGGTTTTGCTAAATTTCTCTTAGCTGAAGTTCTATGAACCTGTTTTTGGAATCTCAATCGTGAACTATTGTTGATGTTTGTGTGTTTTACTTCGATATTAGCAGTTTATCTGCTTTGGTATTATCTATTTTGATATTCAATATGAAAAACAAAGGAAGAAAAAGAGTTAGCATTTCAGTTTCTTGTTAAAATGCTTTGCTCATGAAGTTATTGTTGTAGACTTGAAGATGTAGGTAAGCCAAAGGCTGAGGTGGCTGCAAAACGTGTCATGGAAAGAGTTAGTGGTGTAAATATTGTTCCACATTTTTGCCGGATTGAGGACAAAGAGCTTGAATTTTATAGCAAATTCAGCATTATTGCCCTCGGTCTTGATTCCATTGAGGCTCGGAGCTACATAAATTCTGTTGCTTGTAGTTTTCTTGGTATGTACCCTCAACCTATCCATTTTGCTCATATTTTGTCTCTCTGTCCAACAGTTTGTGTAATTTATTAGAAGTATTACATGACTTCAGATGCTCCTGTAATCAGGTTTCTGTGATTATATTTTGCACTTGTTGATTCTTTGATGATGATTTCTCAACCTAAATTGTTGCTGTAGTATTTTGTCTAATTATTTTGGTCAATAAGCTTGCTTTTTGATATATTTGATATATATTGCAAGTTTAAGGCGCCAAAATTGGTTCAGCTTTGGTTTGAACTTTTATCTCTAGTAACAGATCCTTTGTTTCTTGGTGAAATTTGCCTTGATGCTCTTTTATATAACGACATTTTCAGGTTCTTTTCAAATTCTTTTTATCTAGGTCTTATCCCATGCTACCCATTACTATCATTCCTGAAATGACTTGTTTTTACTGTACTATACTTGAGCTAAACGTGGCCTGTTACATTTTTTTTCTTTTCCATTTGGAAGAGTATGATTCTGATGATAGTGCACTGGAAGAAACAAGCAAACCTATGGTAGATGGTGGGACTGAAGGTTTTCAGGGACATGCTAGGGTCATTGTGCCAGGGGTCACTCCGTGCTTTGAGTGCACCATCTGGCTTTTTCCACCTCAAGTGAAGTTCCCTCTATGCACCCTTGCAGAAACACCTAGAACTGCTGCTCATTGTATTGAATATGCTCACTTAATTAAATGGGATGAGGTAATACATTGCTCACAATTTCAATATTTGTTTCCCCTTTACTTTTCCGTGCACCTTAAAACTGTTCCATAAGTTCTCAACTTCTTGTATGCCAACTAAACATGCATTCTACATATAGGTGCATAGCGGTAAGGCTTTTGATCCAGATGATCCAGAGCATATGAAGTGGGTCTACAACGAGGTCAATAAAGTGCAATCATGTAGTGATTTAAAGAAAGATATTTTTATGGATTTTCATTTTTACACTCATTTTGCTGCTCAATAGGCTACCAAGAGAGCTGAGCTTTTCGGTATTCCCGGAGTTACATATTCCCTTACTCAGGTATGTGTGTGTATATATACATATATATGTATATATTCTTACAGATGTCTGTTTCTCCTAAGATTATTTTTCTTTAAGATTTTCTGGCATGGTTTGGCCTTTGCTGTTAATTTATATGGGAAAGATAAATGACTTGCAATTTTTGGTACCTATGTAGTTGCAGCTTTACAGCATTGATACTACTATTTGTGTCCCTTCTGTAATAAGCAGATTTTGCTGTTTACAGGGTGTTGTGAAGAACATCATACCAGCTATTGCTTCCACAAATGCGATTATATCAGCTGCATGTGTGCTAGAAACATTGAAGATTGCATCGGGATGCAGCAAAACCCTGTCAAACTATTTAACGTGCGTTCCATTTTCTATTCTATATTACCTGACAGTACATTCTTGTGAATCTTGTCCAGATGTCATATTATGGTTTCAAATTGATGTATTGGATTAATGAATGACCACCTGCAAAAAAGTTTAGAATTACTGAATCTCCCCCTCTCTTAAATGTATCTTATTCCTCCAAGTTTGCATTTCATTATTGTTGAGCCCCAAAAGGTTAGATTCAATGTGAAAGTTGTGCAAACCACAAAGATCTTCTTACATTGTCAAATTTGTTAATCTAGCGGCTGGTTCATTGTTGAACATCACTATAATCGCCATTAAAGAGAATGGCTGCAGATTTTTGTGGGTTTTTCTTCTTTTTCTAACCAAACTTGTTTCAGTATGTACTGAATGATCAGAGTCTTTTGTAGGTATAATGGTGCAGAAGGTCTCCACACTGAAGTGACTGAATTTGTGAAGGACAAAGACTGTCTTGTATGCGGCCCAGGTGTTCTTATTCAGCTGGACACCTCAATTACTTTGGAAAAGGTTATTTTCAATTTCCTTTGGTTGCTAGGATTTGGTTCCTGTGAATCATGAACAAAAATATTTCTTCTTGATTAAGTTTGAGAAATTTAGTTTTGGTGTCAACTTTCATCTTGATGTTTCTGAGTCTTGCATGATAGTCTTTGTGGTTATAGTGTTCCTAAGAATCTAAGATCAATGGGAATCTTTTGCTTGTCTGATGAAAGCTATAGTATGCTTTGGAGATGCATGCTATATGTTTTACTATGTTTCCAGTTATAATCCTTTTGACCTAACTTATAGTCAAAACCATCTGAGTAGTAATATTGTTCTTCCTTGGCGTTTCTTTTTATGTCACCCTTGGCCTATTTTTTTTGTGGTTTGCAAAAAGGTTGGTTTCTCAAGAAACAAATAGTGATTCTAGTTTCTAAATTAACTGAGTTGGCCAGCAAAACTGCATACGAATCAACTTCTCAATAAACATAGGTTAGACTGTTCTTCCTAGTCTCTTCTCTTTTGTCAAAACAAAGCAAATGTTGTTAAATGCTTAAATTATTTTTTCTCATAGTGAAATTCTGATTTGAGGCATCAGTCATATGTTTGATTATTTTAATGCTTGTCCTAATTCAAGTTTTATGGCAACAGTTCATTGATCTACTTAAAGAGCACCCTAAATTGCTATTGTCGAAAGCAAGCATCACACATAGAGGGAAGAGTCTGTACATGCAGGCGCCACCTGTACTAGAAGAGATGACCAGATCAAACCTAAGCATACCACTTTTTGATCTAATCGGTAAGATTCCCAAAGATGTTGTCCATGCGATTGGTACAACCACTAAGAACGACAAGAAAACTTCATGTCTGAGAAAGCTACGAGTTGTTTTCAAGGGAGTTGATGGGATTGCAGATATGGATACAGCAGGCGAGACATAAGTTTTTCCCTTGATATAACTAAAGACCACAGGACTCACAAAGCTTTTGAAGATTCTCTCCCTGAAACTGTTGAAGCAAGAGGCAGAATTGGTGAGGCAAGGTTTGAATACCATTCTAAAATGTAAATTTTCTCTTCGAATATGTCTTTGAAGATCATTGATCTTTTATTATCACCATGAGAGCAATGAGATTTTACAGTTTCAAGTTGCCCTTAGTAAAATTGTTTGGATGAGAATGTGTTTTGGATGAGAGATTCACGGTTATGTTATGAATTCCTATTGTCAATCAGATTTCATGTCCTAAATGAATTTCACTTGTATTATACTTGTACCGACAATAAGTAAATGAGTGGTAGATTGCCAAACTAGATCAAAATTTTCCATAACAAACTCTGATAGGAGATATTAGTGTAATTTTTCATAATATGAGGGATGCCATTTTAATTTTACTAAAATTCAACACAAAAGATTCTTATGATGCAAGGCCAAGGAGAAGCCACAGATCTCCAAACATCCCATTGAAAAATCAGACAAGTCAATTGGATAACAGACTACCAAAGGTTACTTGTGCATGCGCAGCTGTCAAGTTATCCATAGAAAATAAAATTATGACAACTTTAGGATGAGGTTTTCATACCAAATTAAATGGTTCAACAACAAAGTCACTTTTAGTCCTTATAGTTTGGCACTTCAATTATTTTGAACTCTGTAGTTTCAATTCTGTCAATTTTGACCCTGTAGTTTCGTATTTGTAACAATTTAAGGACAAGTTAGTATTCATGTTAATTTCTTTGATGATGCAAAGGGCAATTTCATCAACCCAAAATTTCTGAGTATGAAAGCTCGTCTAAAACTCCCCTATTTTCATATTAGGGCTTGAAATTGGTTATTTAGGTTTAGAGTTCTTCAAAAATTGGGATTAGTGGTTAAATTTCGAGCCCTAATATAAAATGAGGAGAATTTCAAATAAGCATTTACGCTCAAGGGTTTTGGGTTGACGAAATTGCCCCTTGCATCATTAAAGAAATTAACAAGAATACTAACATGTCCTTGAATTGCTTCAAATACGAAATTACAATGACAAAATTGATGAAATTGAAACTATAGGATCAAAAGTGGTTAAAGTGCCAAATAATAGGGAACAAAAGTGACTTTTGTCCATTAATTTGAGCCCTATGATCAGTTTCAAGGTTCCTTCCTGGCTGGATCCCACTACAACCCAACATTCCACTCCAAGTCTCCAAGAAATGAGGAAATTTCAAAGTAATAATCCTCATTAAAATTCTATAATATATATATATATATATATAATATTTGCAGGGGTCATGAAATTGCATGCACCAGAATGCTCAGTCAATGCCAGCCAGGAAACAGTGTGGAAATGGGATGTGGACCAAGCAACACCATATAATTCAAGACTTGCTTTCCAAAGAAAAGTAAAGTGCATTCAGCTGAGAGCTAGCTATATATGATTATGAGCGAACAAGTGGAAAAGAACAAAAAAAAGAAAAGAAAAGAGAGAATAATAATGCATCTATCTTGGTTAATGCTTGCAATTGACTGACTGACACAGTTTGGAGTACAGGACAGCTCTCTCTATTCTCTTTTAATGATTTTTCTTCTCTCTCTCTGTGTTTCTTAAAGAGGATATGAATGAAGAAGTAGAAAAAGCCAAGAACACAAAAGATCAAATTTATCTGGCAAGAGGTCTATTTTTCTACTTATGACTGCTGGCCCACACTCTACCAGATGCTTGCCAAAGATTTACAATCTGCATAATGAATCTGACCAACATGTTGCTGCTTAACCATGGTGAACCAAGTGGTGCTCTTTGCACTCTTGGTGGTTGATTTTCAGCATACACATAATTCTCCTTTCATTTTGCACCCATCACTTTTGTTTTTTCCTTTTCTTTTTCTGTCTTATACAAGGAATGCATCTAAGATTGGAATTAAGGCATTCTTCAAATTATATATTTTCTAGATATGACTGCTGTGTTTGACAAAGATTTACAGTCTTGCAAGTTGAGGCTGAGCAACATGTTGTTTAACGATGGTGAGGTGCTATTTGCACCCTTGGCAGACATCATGCTCCTTTCATTTTCAGAAGTACCCATCACTTTTGTTATTTTGATTGATTTTTTTCTTTTCTATTTCTAGCTTATGCAAGGTATGAATCTGAGAGTGAAAAATAGTTTCTCCCCTAACTGAAAACCTCAACTTTATCTTGATCCTTCAAAGAAAACTATACTATAATATGTACCATGTTTACATAGGACTATTTGTGGATCTTGAAACATACACTTGTTCTTTTTTAGGAAATATGGATGAGAGGCAGAGAACTCATTTACAACCAAGTCTGTAGGTTGCTAGAGATTTTGAATCTATCTTGGATGGGATATCTGGGTGTGGGTTGTGTTGCCTGCTGTTCCTCATCTCTTTTTGGGCAACTGGATAATATGATGACACACTACATGATTCTTGTAGGGCCCAGTGGGACTTAAAAACAGATAGGCCAACTGCCATTCAGACCCCACCATTCCCACATGGCTGCACAAGCCATGTGTAGTGGGACTTAACCAACCCATCCCCTGCTTTCTCCTATTTAAAATCAGACTGATTCCCATAGATTTGAAGGGAGTTAGATTGGAAGATTTCAAACCCCTCCTCACTTAGTCTGCATAACACAGACAACAAACACTACCCAATTTCTAGATTAAGAAGAAGATCTGGAAGTAACCATGGAAAAGCTTGAAGATGACTTGTTCTTTGCAGACTTAACTAGGCAAATCTCTCTGCTAATTATGGATGATGATGAGGACCCTGTTGCAACTTGCCCTTCAGTTTCTCTTCAGGTACATACATACACACATCATTTTCATTATTCCATTTCTTCATGCATTTACTTATCATATTTGAGTTTCAGTTTTTATATGTTTCTTGTAGGTTTGTTTTGAAACAACATCACATGTATTAATTAACTGTGCTTCAATTTTCAGGCTTTCTCCTGTGCAATCCATCATCCACCTGCACAACCTACTTCTCTGTATGAACAATCTCGCAGAAGAGAAACCAAAGGAACAGGGGTTTTTATCCCCCAGTCATCTCAGCCAAGAAGAAAGCACAGGCAGGGAAGGTTTGCGTCGTACAACACAAAATCCCACAGATCATCACAAACTGATCATCACAAAAGGACGGTTTCCCAAGTATCTTCTGACTGTGCTTTTAGACCCAAAAATGGATGAGATTAGAACCTCATCATGAAGTGTACAATGCAATAAAATTTCTACAGATGAGCCCCTTTGCCCAACATGGGCAAGGCAAGGGTTTTATGATGCTACTATTTTATGTTATGGTGATGATATACACATGTATGGCAAGGCAAGGAAAAGCTATATATTTTGTTCCTTACTCTGTCAAGGGGAGGCTTACCAAAGGTTTGTACCCTTAGAATTGTGGACATGTATGGGGATTGTTAGGTTGGATATAGGATGAACTTTTCTAATTCATTAGATTGATTCTATTAATTAAATTGTTTTATTCAAATTTTATTTCAATAGATGACTAATAAGTCAATAATGTAATTAATTTACTTGTCCAAAATGGGACCTCTTATCTTAAATTGATTGAAGGCAGCAGAACTAGTAGATCTTAATTAATTTCTTATGAGATTTACAGTGTTCTGCTTTTGAAGAACAAGTAATTTGATGTTTGACATCAAACCAAGTGGCCCCAGTTACCGAGCATAAATCCAACTGGGGAAAGAAGAAATCTTGGAGAAAGTTTTAGCTGCAAGATACAGAAAACAAACTTTGTTAGCTTGCTGGATCTGAAATTGGAAGAAAATATCTTGGTTTTGTTTTAATTCAAGGAATAATTAGAAGGAAAAAGAAAGAAGAAGAAAAAAAGATGTGACAGCATGTGAGCAATTTGGCTGGTTGCAAATCAACCTAATGGAAAGCTATTCATTACGTATCAACATAGGTCTTGTTTAATATGGGAATCTATTAGGACCGTTGGCAGGGGAGCTGCATCATTGCAGCCATCAACTTTCAAATTTCTCTTTAATCATGACATAATTGGTCACTCATCTCTTTCCTCTCTCTCAACTTTACATGATGTCTTGAGATCGATATAGACTCGTTACAGAGTGTCTGATTGATGCATAATTACCAAATCCTACTCTCATACGGCATAAAATTTTCGGTTATTTGTCATAAAATTAGAGCATCCAACTTAAAACCGACAGATAAAATAATAAGAAATATGCAATGCACCGACACAGGATTTACATTTTAAAATCTCTCTAAGTTTTGAAAAAAGAACAAAAACACATCAGACTCTTACTCAGCATGTCACTTTTATACAGTACTGCATGCATTTCATAAAGTGTGTTGCTTTCATTTTTGGAGGTCAATTTTTGAGTAGTTTTCTCTTTGGCACCATGTCTTTTTAATCTGTATATGATCGTTCTTTTTGTTATATATATAGCTTATCAACTTCTCTGACGCTTCCTACTGGCAGCCCATCTGCCCACATGAGACCTTGCACTTTTGATGCAAACCCTGTCTGCTGATATGAACTGAGAGCTTCAGTAAACTAATAGCTTTCTTTTGAGTTTGCAAAAGAAATGTTTGCAAACCTGTTGGTGGAACAATAGAAAAGAATGAGAGCGACAAATTAAGTTGAAGGAAATAAGAACACTACTGTCAGGGAATATTTGCTTTGAAATTTCATTGAGATCTAGCTAGCACTTTCTTTTTTTCCTTTCCTTTTCTTTTCTTTTCTTTCTTTTTGGATTGGGGTGAGATTTGAGATTTGAGATCAGAGATCTAGTAGCAGCACTTGCCCATCTGTGGTGGGATCATCAATGTGTCAAACTTTCAAACAATCGGTGAATAATTTAATGAACAGAATGAATCCTGTGGTTCCCCACCCACAGTTTGTATCTATGTCTTAAAATTGAAAAGCTTATTTCAAAAGTGAATACCACACCAATTAGTCACAAGTCCTGAAGCATATCACGCAAGGAAAGAAAAAGAACTTTCATGTAACGGGAATGTTATTGTGACAGTATTACAAATTAATCGTATATTGTCATATGAGAATATTGAAATACATGATAATGCAAGACATCCTAACATATGTAAGTTTTTCTCTCAAATGAAAATGAGATGACGTAGTAGCATTTAGAAAGGTGAGAAAAAAAAATGAAACTCTAAACCACGTAAAGTAGTGGGAAGAAAACAACATGTATACAGCTGCTTCATATTTCATGTCAATCTCTCTCAAAACCTTATAATCGTTGTAAAGGAGGATGATAAAGGACATATGTGACCACTATAGATCATGTTTGGCTACAGCCTATTGATAGATGATTGAAGTAGGACTGTAGGCCGGTCTATAAAATCCATGTTGCGGGCTGGGTTTTGTTTGGTTAAGTGACTTGTCAACCAACAAATGTATGGTTAGGTCTTATAAATGAATCACGAGCCAATCCACCAGTTCCAAATTCTTTCAATAAACTGATTATATAAAAAATAACTTAAAATCCTATACATAGATAAAAACTAAAAACAATAAAATTAGAATAGAAACATTTTTGCATAATTACAATATGAATTTTAGGTTCAAATTTCCATGATATCATAGTTATGTGTGTGTGAGAAATCCCCATCTCCTGTAGTAATTAGAAGTTCTGACATTTGTTTTAAAAAATGTGTGATTAAAACCTTAAATTAATAATTAGGTGTTGGTATATATATATATAATATACAAGCCATACTAGGGGAGGGGTGAATCGAACCTAAAACCTCGGGTACATGAGTAAATATTCTTAATTACTTGAGCTACAAGTTCCTTGCAATTTTGTTATATTTTATGATGGAAGTTTTTATTTTTATCCCAGCCTATTTAAAATGCTCTTAGCCACCTGAGCTACAAAAACTCGTAATGAAATTGTTCTTCTGATCAGAACGACATAGTTTTGGAGTTTTGGGTTTCATGTTTAAAATTTATGTTCAATATAGCCCATGCTAGCCCATAAATAAAATTATATTAGGTCATCCGGACGTGACGAGTCTAAGGCCTCAGCGCCAAGCCCAAGTGAGCAGGACTGTAAAGACCGTTAGGATCCTCCGACCCAACGTAATTACCATCTGCCCATGTAACGAAATACAGCCACCACCGTCTCCTGAATTGTAGAACTACTTACAAACTACGAACCAAAGAACCAACGAACCAGAGCTACCACTCGGAGAACTCAGCTGCTGCGAAGCAATGGCGTCTACACTTCTGAAGCGAGCAAGCTACTCTGCAATGAAATCAGTGGCCGGAGGTTTCCAAATGGGAGCTCAATCAAGAGCCTACGCGGCGGTTGCAGCCGGAACCGACATAGTCTCGGCCGCCCCTAATGTTTCCCTCCAGAAAGCTCGGACCTGGGACGAAGGCGTCTCCTCGAATTTCGCCACCACTCCTCTCAAAGACATTTTCAAGGTTTTTGTTTTTGCTTTTGTATTTCTGTTTACTTTACAATTAAGTAAATTGTCAAGCTTTTTGGAGGCTCAAATTTGTTGTCTTTTTTGTGAAATTTTGTGTTTCAGGACAAGAAAGTCGTCATCTTTGGCCTCCCTGTAAGTTCCTCTCCCTATTTATATCATGGGTTTTTAATTTGATGTAGTGGTTACTGGTTAGTTAGTGTTGCAGGTGCAATTTTTGTTTTTCACGTTTATACAGACATTGACAAGCCCCATTTAGTTTTAGCGAAACCCTAAAATATTGAATAAAATATGAATCAAAAGCATGAATTTCTGAATTCTAGAAGTTCGTAGAAAGAGGAATTTACATGGGTTTTTTGTTTGCAATATGTCAGGGTGCCTTCACGGGCGTTTGTTCTCAGCAGCATGTGCCTAGTTACAAGAAGCAAATTGATAAGTTTAAGGCTAAAGGGATCGATTCTGTGATTTGTGTAGCTGTTAATGATCCATATGTTATGAATGGCTGGGCAAACAAACTTGAAGCCACAGATGCTGTAAGTTATTCCTTTTATTAAGTACCATCTTCTTATTTCCCAAAATAAGTATGTTTTAATCTACACTGCTCTTAATGACTTGAATTTCAAGCAAAAAGTAAATAAATGGATGTCCTTCTTGCCTAGGTTGTAGATGCAGGGCCACTGGCCTCATGACTCATGGATCATCATTTCCAAAATCGTATTTCGAATTCTAGTTAATCATAGTCCTTGTACTGAGAAGTTATAATATATTTCATTTCATGGGTCTGTCTCAAGGATAACTTGGAGAACGATCAGGTTTTTTTTTTAAATCTTTCTGTGTGAAGTTTTATTTTTTAAAATTGTCTTGAGTAATTTAAGAAAATAAGGGACCGGCCATCTTTGGCAGGCTAGGTCACATTTAAGTTTGATAACTGATTGTGCTTGTACACACTTACATACTGCATTTGGAAATTCCTCCAAAGTCTAGCAATAGTGCGATTCAGTATGCCTTTGACGCAATAGTGAATTATTGTTTCCATGTAATTAGTGCAGCATCATTTTAATTATTTGTAATTTGGCTAAATAGATTGAGTTCTATGGGGACTTTGATGGGAGCTTCCACAAAAGCTTGGAATTGGATAAAGATCTCTCTGGTGCTTTGCTTGGACCTCGCTCTCAAAGGTATGATCACTAGTCGTTTTATCCACACCTTTCCCTTTTCTCTTACTTCTTTTAAGGGTCACCCTTCCTCATTTTTATCCAGTCTGACAGTGTATACTATAGCCGTTAAAATTTCCCAGTTTTGAAGAAATTCGCTCTCTCATTATGCAGATGGTCGGCATATGTGGTTGACGGGAAGGTTAAAGTTCTAAATGTGGAGGAAGTCCCATCAGACTTCAAGGTTTCTGGAGGGGATGTTATTTTGGGACAGATCTAGAGCTACCTTAGTTTTGACGGCAATTAATAACTTCGTGCTGTTAAGATTTTGAATTTGAAACAATTACTCGAGGACCTCTGTAGTCTCTGCTGTTTGGAAATAAGTCGTGGACCTCTCTTTATGACCATGCTAGTTTAGCAAAGGTATAGTATAAATTTGCACTTACACGCCTGCTTCCACCATTGTGCCAAGATTTTGCCATTAACGTTTCCCTAGATTATCATACCATTCTCTACCGCTGTATCTTTGTGGACTTTGGGAGAGAGAGCAAATTAATCTAGAATGGAACCATTCATTTTGAACAACAAAGAACGATTAATCAACGTTAAGGGCTTGTAGCTTTCAAGTGGTTAAGAGCAATTACCCATGCACCAAATGTCTTGTGTTCGAATCTCTCTCTTCCAATATCGCTTGCATATAATTATTGTGGCTGCTGCAGATTGGCAACATGCCAATACTGAAAATCTAAGAAATCCGTGCGCTCTTTGGCCATTCTCTTGGCAATTCTCTATTGGAGTGATTAAAATTAGCACAGAAAAGGAGGTCGCTTTGCTGGTGATGGTGTTCTAAGAGAGCTCTGGGCAGTAGGTTTGCTGCTAATCTTGGTTATGGTCAAGTCTTAGAAACTGAGTTATGACATGAGAATCTATTTTGGGCTCAGAATTGCTTGGGATATGGGCTACAATGCAGCATTGCGGTGCGGCTTATCTATAAAGTTGTAGAAGATTTCATCCTTTTGCTACTATGTTTTTGGGATCCTTTTGCTACTATGTTTTTGGGATCCTTTTGCTACTATGTTTTTGGGATGCCAAGAGGATATCAACAGAAGCCGGGTCTGTTCTATTCATAGATTAGCTGACTTGGGTTTCTGTCTTGAGCTGGTCTCTCTACCAATTGTTTAATTTTGGGCGAAATAGGCGGCTTTGCCCCGACTCCAATGCTTTATTCAACAATGCCCTATTTTTGAAACTCATTCAAAAACACCCTCTATAAAGGCTACTTATTGGGCCCTTATCACCTTTTTATAACCTTTTTGTTTTGGTTGTGTGAAATTCTTCTTCTTCTCTGCTCTCTCATAAGTTAAGATGAAACCCCAAATTGCTTTCTTCTTCGCTTCTTCTTCTCTTCTATGCCATGCTCTGTCTGAGATGAAACTCCAATTATGCATCTCTCTCTCACTGATTCCCAGCCCCAATTCCCAATTCTCCATATTCTTCTTTTCATGGGTCCAAGGACCCATCTTCCTCATCCACACCATTAGCCACCGCCAACACCACCAACAGCAGCAGTAACTACAACAACTCAGCAGCATCGTCCACCTCTGCTCGGGTCACAGTCAAGCCATCAATTGTTGAATAAAACATTAGAGCCAGGGGCAAAGCTGCCTATTTTCCTTTAATTTTTCGAATGGGGTTTCTAGCCCCTTTTTTCAACAAAAATAAGTTAAAATTTCGATAACGGGTTATGAGAATTAAACAAGATTCAACAAAGAAGCAAAACACAGTATATTATAATAAAATAAGTTTAAACAGTTGACGGCCTGAGGCAACTGGCACAGAATTCCCCCAGAATCCCTTTAATACTAAGCAACAAAGGAAAAAAATTGTGTAGGGCAGGGCAAATAACTCATCCATATGGAACTATGGTTTGTATTTCGCATAAATAGGCAATGCAGGACGCAAAACCAACCAGCAGCTTGGCTCTTCGCATAACGTCACTTACTGATATGCCTAATGCTTGAGAGGTAAAACACGTGCCTTACGCTTGAGAGTTAAGACAGAAACTATCAGTCGAGGAGCCAAATCCAAACTTCATTGTATCAGTGTTCGCTCTGTGAGAAAAGCGGGTACAAGTTAGTACTGCTTCGCACATAATACACAAGCAAAACAAGTTCGGATAAATGGGATGATTCTGCAAATTGTTGCTATTAATTTTGCTTCAAGGAAGGCGACGAGGATCAAAATCTTGTTCTTTCTATATTTGAACATAGTTTCATATCTTCACTATTAATTACCAACTAATGAATCAAAAAAATGTTCCAAAATGTAAATTTATGATACCTGTGCAGAAGAAACTTCAACACCAACACGGCCTGGTGCAGCAACTGTGATGTGAGAGGGTCCATCTGAACTCTCATCAGCGATTCTCCCGCTACTTTTGTTACAAGACTGAACAATAACATTCTCTAGCACACCTTTTCCCTTGAAGTTTGAAGTGCCTCCATTACGACCAGAAACTGGAGTTGGGGCTCCAGGTTTCTTTGGGGTAAGGTCTAGGCGCTCAAACATTCGTGCAACACCAGCAATTCCTGCACTCATCTCACGCTGAACTCCTTTGCTGAGCTCCTTGACTGAGTTGTTACGAGCAACTAGCTTCTCCTTAAAGCCTCGAGTGCTTCTAGAGATTGACTCTTTGTATCTTTCACAATCACCATATATGCATGTAAGTATAAAACAGATGAAAGGAGTAAACATCCACTTTGAAGTGAAGCATGGTAGTAGAATTTCTACCTGGCTGAGGCAGCAGATAACTTGGATTTGATAGACTCAGGCAAATTGATCATCTCAGATGGGCTTTGTCTGCGTGGACCATCAGGTGATGACTGGCCATAAAGCACTCTAGAATAACAAAGAAGTGGTAAGCCACAGGAAGATGAAAAGGAGATGAATACAATACTGTGGACAATGGAGAAGAAGAACCACATTTAGATCATATACATGTGATGTAAGAAAGAACACTTAGCACTAAATTGGAGCAAAATGCATTCCAGGTGATTAAGACAAAGCAGTTTATTGCTGTGACTACTAATTTTGAATTCGTGAGCTTCCTGGAACATATATCCACTTCTAGAGTATGTGGCACCAAAAAATAAATTCATGCACTTCCACACGAGGGAAATACTTTTTAGCCCTAGGCGCATACCTTGGTTTGTAAGGAACATCATTATTGGCGGCAGTGCTGCAGATAAAAGATGGTGGAGGTTGAATAACAGGTGGCCTTTGAGAAGTTGGTGAATCACCTCTGGGTGACCCATAACTTTGGCATTCTTCTGGAGACGTTGGGTATGTTTGCTGCATACCACTCCCATTTTCATGAGGGGAGAAAATAAAAACATGGGAAGGACCTAGGCCAGAAGATCTCTGTTTTTCCCGTCTGCGAATGTAACGAGCTCTGCTTGAAGCAGCAGCAAGATGCTGCATAATACGCTCATCCAAATCAGAGTCATCTGAGAAAGAGTCCTGAAAATTCAATTTTTTTTCGTCAATGAAAGACCTGTTCTCAACAAGGAATAATTAAGCGTTACAAATTTATTATATGTCACTAAGATCTTACGTGCTCAACATCAAAGTCCTCATAGGAATGTTGAAAAGTCTGGGGGGCCGTGGAAGATATTTTTCTGGATCTTGAGCGCGTCTCATTTTGTACAGCATCTAGAAGCCCTTGACTACACCACAAAATAATTAATTGAAACATAGCAGAAAGAAATCAAGAAGTGACACATGCATGAATTTTAGAAAATTCCATACCAAGCGGGATCCTTCAAGACAAGTAACTGCCAACAAATTGGGCATTCTTTACTTCTTTGTGACCTAAAGGAAGATCAAGATCAATAAGAAAAAAAATCATTCTCACCAAAGAAATACTCAATCACAACTTACATGGCTGGAGGACAAAATTAATGTATTACTTGGCAAGATAAATAAGACAAAACCCATACATAAAGTAAATTGGGATTACCATTCTAAAATACAGTGAAGATGATATTCATGTTTGCAGCTGGTAATCTGAAACAAGAAGAAATTCTAAGAGTTAACACTCAGTTTAACATCTGAACCTACGAGTCACTGTAAGCTAGCTACAACACTTTCAGACAAAGCACGTATTTTTCAACAAGGGATGTCTAATATCCATCCTATGCTTCAGTGATCCTCTATACGATATCCAGTTTTTGCAAAATAGAATGATCACAATCATCGGAGCACATCCTCATATCACCGATGACTTCTTTTTACAAGGAATAAATATTATTGTTGCCATACAAATAGCGAAAAGAATGAAGTGCAAATGGGTCTCAAAAACACATTCCAAAACTGAAAAAACACATTCCAAAACTAAGTGCATTCCTACCGTTCCATTTCCATTTAATCCCACAAATGAATCCTAAAGATTGAGTTGAAAAATAATCTATTTTACACAAGTAGGGGAGGTGAAGACTAAATTTCAAATGCGTTTTGATAATAACATATCAATCCATGCATCCAGAACAGAATTTCAATGAAACACAAGATTACAGATTATCCCATATCGAATATTTTCCAGGGAAGCCAATGGTGCTTAAAATTATACTGAAAAACACACCAACCAAAACTGACAATGGATAGATCGCAGTTTATTTCAGCTACCAGAAAGAAGCAAACAATCAGCTAATAATCCAAAAGCAACTGTAAGAACATAAAATCAGTGTTTTTTCAACTGTGCCAGTACCACATGTAATTTAAATTTCAACATTATGATCAGCACTACAAGACTGATACAGTGAGACTGTCAGTTGGGTATGCATAAACTACTGAGTTCTACAAAAATACAAAAGAATTCAGTTACTAAAGGATCATACAGTGGCTGGGTCATCGCAGTTGAAAGGCTCAAGGCAGATACTGCAGGAGTCTTCATAGCTGTCATCAACAACATCTGGAGAAGAAAAAGATAGAGCTGAAACGGGTTTCGGATTCAGAGAAGAAGAGGGAGCGAAAGAGGCCATTTTGAACAGTGTACTAAGCGAGAGAATGTGGACACAGAGAACGGTACAGAAGGAGTGACTTTATGAAGGAGGAGAAGAATGATTGTGGATGAAGAAGAAGAAGAAAGGAACCCTAGAAAAGTGCTGCAAAGAGAGAATGAAAGAGTAAAGGGTCAAAGTAAAGAATTTTAGGAGGAGAAAGATGAAAAGTTCAGAAAACTCAGCAATTAAACCGATTCACACGCTTTGGTTTGATGGAATCAAAACTCAGTTCGCATTTATATAATCTCTAAATTTCTTTTGATCTCTTTTTATCATTTGCTCCTTTAGTTTTGGATTATTGTTGGCAAGGCAAGCCAGCAACCACTAGTTTGCAGTTTTCTTACCAAAAGCTAGACAAGAAATAAACTTTTTAGCCTTTAATGCCATTGCCAGGTTGAAGCCTTAAATATAATCAATAAGAAATATTCTCCACAAATTAGCAATTTTTTTTTTTGGTTGATTCAACTAATATTCTATTTTAATTTAATCTAAATTACGAGGAGGATGATTCAAATTCGATGCAGAATGCGGTGTACATTCGCTCTAGTCAACTTAACTAAATCCACGTCTACCTCTAGTAATTAGTAATAATTTGGTTGAAAATCGTTTTTAGGTTTTATAAACTTTTTGCATTTTCCATCTAAATAAATTGAGCTAAAGTAAACTAAAGTCTGACAAAGAAATGACAAATGGAAACATACATCTCATGAAAAGTAAGTATGGTTTCTTTTATGCCATTATTGGTGAAATCTATAATCAAGTAGCACACCACCTAACTCATCAAAAGAAACAAAAGAAGGTGCATTACTTGAACTGAAAAATGCAACTTTCCTATACCTAAAGGAAAAAAAAAAACTCGTAAAAAAAATATAAAACACCTAATTCATGTAAGTTGTTGGCACATTCTAAATCAAAGTATTTTTTATATGAGGCTTTTTTAACTTTCTAACTATCCAAAGCAATATTTAAACTTGCATGACATGCGTTTTTGGGTGGCAAAACGAGATTTCTGCAAATAAGAAGCACTTCAGAAGAAATGCAGAAAAGTACAAGGGCCATAACGAAAAGGTCCAATTATGTTAGATTTGATTACAAGCTTCAACAGAACTCGTCATTGGATTGACCGTCCAACAACTCCACCCATACAGCTTCAAACTGACGTGGATCTCTACCGGCAAAAAGTTCCATTGGATTGATTTTGTAAGAGTTGGAGATGTTGAGTGCAAATGTTAGATAACATTTTGCTAATGATTTTTCTTTCTTTCTAACACATACTATCAATGTGTCATCATGAACGTATCAATGATTTTAAAATGAACTGGCCTAGATTTAACTTACCAAAAAACTCAACGGTATGAGTGAATTTCATTGATAACAAAAAATGATACACCTAGTCAAAGGATATAATGAGTCGTATACCTCAAAATGCATCTAATATATAAAATAAAAACTAATTAAAAAAGATACACAAGAAGTAAACATGCAATGCAATCACAACATAAAAGATAAAACTATGTAAGCCAAAAAAATAAAAGATAAAACTATTTAAGTTGCACCTTTTAAGGCTTCACGGAGTTAATATCACCAATTAGGAAGATTCTCAAATAAGTATTTTATGTTAAGGATTGGTTATATACTTCTAATTTTGGGTGTTGAATTGCATTAATTAAATGTGTTAATAGTCTCTTAATATTGAACGGCTGAAATTAAAAGTATGTAACCAATCCTTAACTTAAATGCTTATTGGAGAATATCCCCACTAATTTCAAATGAATATTTAATTACATGGTATTTTTTTTTAATCTGTTAAGACTACAATGATATTTAAGAGTAAAAAAATTTCTATCCGGCGTGAAGTTTTAACTTGAGATTATTGATATGCGACAAGTCATCGACATTTTCTATTGTGCTAGACGCGTTGGTTTCATAGTTACGTTGGCATACCTATATAAGAGGAGATAATCACGGTAAAATAGTCTGAACTGAGAGACTGGAGTGTTATTCTGTCAATGGCAACGGCTACACTTTCAGCTACTCAGCTTCTCCCTCTGTCACTCCCTAAACCCTCTCAAAAACCCCGTCATGCCCATTTTCCCTTTCAATCCCTAAACCATAGCCCTAGACTTTTCTCCTCCAATGGTTTCGTATCCAACTGTAGCCCAATACAGGCACTTCTGAACTCCACACCTATCACCACCGAAGCTGGCTCCGAACCAGAACCCTTCACCCTCCGTCAAATTTGCCAATCCCACGTGCCCGACCACGTGCTCTGCAAAATGGAGGAACTGGGATTCGTTGTACCAACGCCCGTACAAAGGCAAGCTCTGCCGACTCTGTTCTCGGGCCGCGATTGTATTCTTCACGCGCAGGTCAAATTCGTAAACCCTTTGAGTTTTTAGATGTTTTAGGTGTGTTTTTGTAGCCAAGTTTGAATCTTGCCGTGAATTTTGGTCCTCTAGACAGGTTCTGGGAAGACGCTGACATACCTGCTTTTGGTGTTTTCTATTGTGAACGCTCGAAGATCAGCTGTTCAAGCTCTCATTGTGGTGCCCACTAGGGAGCTTGGCATGCAAGTAAGACTTTAAGACTGATTCTCTTGTGCAATTTTACAATGGTTGTATTTGTATGGTATGGTTTTGATCATTTCCTCTAAGTGAGTTGAACAAGATGACTCTATGTATGTGTAAGGTTACAAAGGTTGCTCGGATGTTGGCTACGAAGCCCAAGGAAGGCGAATTGGAGCAGAAATCCTGTACTGTTATGGCTCTTTTAGATGGAGGAATGTTGATGAGGCACAAGAGTTGGTTAAAGGTGCTGCATTCTAGTCGATTTAGTTTTCTTTAAGTTTTTCTCTATTTGTAGTTATGGACTAGATACTAACAATGTTAACATGATATCAAAAAGAAATATTGTACATGTATGATGAGCTTTATTCTGTGGTTCAATGTTTCAGGCGGAGCCCCCTACTATTGTGGTGGCAACAATTGGGAGTTTGTGCCAAATGCTTGAGAAGCATATGATTAAGCTTGAAGCAATGCGAGTGCTGGTAATTGATGAGGTAAACTGGAACGCAATTTAATTGTTCCTTAGCTATTTCTTGTGGCTTAGATTTTGAAATTTCAACTCTATATGGAAGCTGGGACATTCTATGAGTAGAGTGATATGTTGTTTAAAAGGTTATTCAAGGTTGTCTGAAAATGATTCTTGAATAAACTAATGTCTTATATTCACTGTTTGGTTAGGTTGATTTCATGTTCAGTTCCAAACAAGTCAGTTCTCTTCGGAAGCTTTTGACTTCCTATTCGTCGATCAATACCCGTCAGACGGTTTTTGCCAGTGCTTCCATTCCTCAGCACAAAATCTTTTTAGATAAGTGTATACAGCAGAAATGGACCAAGGTTTGCTGATATAGTTCTTGTTTCCATGTCACCTTCATTTGGATTTCATAAAGTTTCTTGTATTTTGCATAACAGTATGTATGTACTTTACAGAATGATACAATTCATGTCCATGTCAATCCAGTTGAGCCTATGCCATCATGTTTACATCATAGATTTGTGGTAAGAAAATTCTTAAAACATGTAAACTACTCCATTCTGTTTTCTGGTTTACTTGTCACTAAATCATGTTATAATCCTGCTTTTGCTGTACTTTTTTCACCATTTGTCCTCTTTGAGATTGTATAGGGGCATCTATGTTCTTAATGATATTCTAATTCCGTTCATACTTAACAGATATGCCTAAAAAATAGAAGGCATGAGACCTTGTTGTCCTTGTTACAGTCTGATGCACCACAGTCTGCTATTGTTTTTGTTGGTGAGCAGGTTTGCACCACATATCCTTCTATGTAATTTTATTTTTCATGATCTTGTGCTGAAGCTGGGTTCAAATCTGATTTGAACTTAAGTATTTTGTAGTTATATTAATTATTTACCCAGAAAGTAAACCTCTAATAAGATGTCACTTAGACATAGTTGACAAGGACCTAGTTAAAGATATGTATTTAAAACTTAGAATCTGTAAGTTTTGATATAATATAAATTTGTTTTTTCTTGTTCCTGAGAATTATATAGATGGGCTCTCTATTCTATTAATATATGAGTTTTTATCTATTTGGTCAGTCTGAGAAGTCAAAAAAAGCTGGAAATGCTTCTTCAGCAACTCTATTAATTAATTTCTTGAAGGCTTCATATGAGGGATATTCAGACATCCTCCTTTTGGAAGAAGACATGAATTTCAATTCACGAGCAGCTTCTCTGTCTGTAAGTTACATGTTTTTCTCTTTTGGTCTGAATCAGTAAATCATGTTCAATTCCGCTAAAGTAGTATTAGTTATATTTGATTGTTTTATGAATTTATAGTCACATGGGATCAACTTTGAGGTCTACTCAAGGTAATGCCATCTTTGGAAAAGCAGACGTATGATAAAGGCAGGTCTTAAAAATGGTCATTAGATTTTGAATTTTCAGATACGGGCAATTAATTATTTGCAATTGTATAGCTGAGGGGACAGACAAGTGATAGAAACTGAGATGGACACCCAAAGTGTTGGGTGTGAAAACCTCAAACAGAAATACATTTTCTGTTTTCAATATTCTGAGTTGCCTTCTAAAAGCATCCAAAATTTCCAAATATGCTACCATTTACTATTGGTCTTTTGTATGCAATCCTTTTCATGTTGAAATC
This sequence comes from Prunus persica, assembly GCF_000346465.2. Classification (NCBI taxonomy): domain Eukaryota; kingdom Viridiplantae; phylum Streptophyta; class Magnoliopsida; order Rosales; family Rosaceae; genus Prunus; species Prunus persica. The sequence continues at coordinate 12,105,158 of NC_034009.1, forward strand.
TTCTGATGGGTCTATTTACTTAACTTAGGAAGTGAGACAAGCAGGCAGCTATCTTCTTGTATCAACAGACATAGCAGCCAGAGGGCTTGACTTGCCAGAAACTACTCATATATACAACTATGATCTGCCAAGAACTGCTATTGATTATCTTCATCGAGCTGGAAGAACAGGTAGAAAACCGTTTTCAGACAAAAAATGCTCTGTTACAAGCATTATAATCTCAAAGGAGCGGTTTGTTTTGGAAAAATATGAAAACGAACTGATGTTTAACTGCGAAGAGCTAATTGTGTAGAATCAATGTTAATCTCAATCTGTATAGAATGCCCCTTCCTTTCAAGCTGTTTCAGTCCATTTTACTTTGAAATCCAGAGCTATGGTGGAATAGTATCACTTTCCTTATGGAAGGAGGATCACACAATGATAAAGGGGTAAAGTTAAAGAACAATTCTGTATGAGGAACCACGAAGTAATTACAAATGCTTTATATGACCAGAAAAATGGCCATAAACTTTTACTCCTGAATGGTAACTGAACAGGGACAAGAATGTGAAATTCTGTACATGTTATGATTTTTGGATCCGCGTTGCTTATCAATCTATGATGCTGTACAGCATTTGCTGACGTTCAATCAGTCCTTTTTCTTAATCCCCAGGTTTCAAAAAAAGTATAAATTTCTGCATCCTCAACGTATACATTGTCTTAACTATTGATGGACAAGATTATCCTCTCCAACAAGGCCATGGATACATTGGATGAATTGCATAAGTCATTTGATGTACTCTTACTCGATTTGAATGAACCGTAAATTGTTATCGAAAGTTGATTTTCACAATTAGCTTGCAAAATATAGCTGCTTAATGTATTTGATAACAAGGTTTATACACATCCGCATCATAAGTGTCTTGCTCTACTGATATGAGTATACATGGTGATTCACATTGCATTTCTCTCTTTTAGTTCCAATCCATCCTAATATACCCAAAAACTAAAAAGGATGGAGGGATAGTTTAGATCACAAGTCCATCTACGATGACCGAATTTTTCAATATGATGGTTATACCAGATCGGATGTAAAACCCTTCAGAAGATCTGTCAGCCTCCTGTACGCCCTGCAATTCCACGCATAAACACAAAGTACAAATTAGACTAACACAAATTATATCTTATAAGCTCATCAGGTAAAAGGTTTTGCCTGGTTGCACCATAAGGCAGCTGAGAACTGAGACGTCAAAAATCATATAGAAACGTTGAATTTTCCACCTTCCTAGCAGTCAAATTGCTCGTTTTATATTCTCTGTATGTTATTACTTGAGAGCACATTATACCTCTGAGTTTGCAATAACAACATTCTTGCCGATTCTTGCATTTTTGTCAATGATGCAGTCTCTGCACATAACATCAAGAACCATGAGAGCAAGAAGTTATTTAACATTTATAACTTACAAAATTTGTGGAGGTTCAAGGAGCCCGTACTTGATTTTTGTGTTCTCTCCAATTCCAACAGGAACTCTTCCTTCAGCTAATAGTGATGCCACTTCAGCATCGGTTTCATAGTAATCAGCACCAAGCATTACTGTGTCCTGCATGCATTTTGCCAGTCATAAGAGTTAGACACCAGTTTGAATTACTCATTTGGGTTATTTCATTAACAACTTGAGCTTAATATTCTCTGGAATTTATGGGACAAACCTTTAAGTGTACATTTGAGTTTATTCGAGATCTGATACCGACAACACTGTGCTCTATAAAGCTATCAGTTATGAAACTTCCATGTGATATGATGGAGTCAACGATCTGCACAAGTGGGCAGAATGTTATATAATGCAGTTATCTGTGCTTGATTGCACGAGGATGTTCCTGATTTTTATCAGGATGATCATGTGTGTCAACACCTTATCTCAGTTAGCTTGCAGCAGGGATAAATTTTATGGGCAATGATGTAACTTCTTGAAAGTAAGCTCACGAACCTTGCTATTGTCAATCTTTGATGGAGGCAAGTTTCTTCTTGAAGTATACATCGGCTTTGCTGCATCGTAAAAACTGAACTTGTTTGGCTGAAAGATGCAAAAATGAAGCATTAGATTCATCTGTGACAGCAAAAGCTTATTTTCCTTTTGCAGAAGGAACATTAGAAGGGTGAGCATTGCAAATTTCTTAAAGCATTTATTGTCGCTTCCCCATCTTGCTTCGTACTTACATGCTCGGTGAGGGCAAGGTTTGCCTCAAAGAAGGATCTGATGGTCCCTATGTCTTCCCAGTAATCATTGAACAGATAAGCCTGCACAGAGGTTTTTCACAAAGGAGCATCATGGAATGCTGAAGTGGATAGCAAGGTTAGTGAGTTCAAAATTTAGACTGTTGACCTATACTTGCATGCCTTGTTAACATATATATCTCTAGACTAAGCTTAAGCAAACATATAACATCCTCAGACAGAGATCTGATACAGACCTTAATGAAGAATTCTTTAGCTGAGGCGGGGATTATCTCTGATCCAAAGTCATTTGCAGTCGGAAAACGCCATCTGACTCAAATAGTTAGTGTAGTTTTCTCAAATTTCTTTAATGCGGGTTGTGATTGTGTTGTGCTTATGTATGTTCATGTGAATCAAACTAATATTACAATTTGTAATTCGTATATAACTACGCATGATTAGCACCTTAAAAGATTCAGAAGTATCTCCTTCTTGAAGACATACACTCCCATGGAAGCAATGTATGGTTTCTTTAGAGCCTCCTCCACAGAAAGTCCCAAAACGGTTGTATCTACTGCCTAATGTTTGTAGCAAAATGAGCATATAAGTTTTCATATACCTATGCCAGTTCAAATTCTAGTAATAGCTTAAGAATGAGTATTACCATTGCCTTCAGGTCGTCTCCTTTAGGTTTTTCGCTGAACGATAGGACCCGTCCTTTCTTATCTATCTTCATTAGACCAAAATCTGAGGCTCGGCTATCATCGAAAGAGTAGAGAGGAAAGTTTCAAAGGGTTGATGAGCAATAGACCATTGTGATCAGAGTTGAAAAACCAATGCACTCATACATAAGAGAAAATTACCACTAATGATTTCAAGCCAGTATATTATGAATATTGATATGAATTTCATAGTCAAAATTTTACAAGGAAGATTCAAGAGGTTTCTTTGGTAAAATGAATACAGTACCTGTCATCCATCGGCAAACAAGAAATGGTAATATCTGCACCACTCTGCCTATGATTCTGCAAATAATTGAGGGGTAAGTTTTAATAATTGAGAATTGGCCTTTTGAATTCTTTTCAGTGAAGCAAAACTAACGGTTCTGTCTTACTTGAACAAAGTCCAAGTAGTCCATTCGATACAAATGATCACCAGACAGGATCAGAACATCCTCAATATCCTTGCTTCTTGCATCCTGCGGCATGAAAAGCATTGGTGTAAATTATGATACATCCAATTTTTAGACCACCTCGCTAGAATGCTTTGCTCGGTTATGCAAAGAAGAATAAAAAAGGGGGACTGAAGCATGGAAGGGTCACTTATGACAACCTTGTTATTTGAAAATATCAGGTTTGTCATTTACGTATTTTCAAACTGTCAATTGGGAAGGAAAATTTTTTACTTTCTAAATATGCGCAAATGAAACAGGTTATAAGTAGGGAGCTTCATTAATATACCCAAAATAGGGGCTGAAATTATAAAAAAACCCCACATGGATTGCACTTTAGAAACACACCCAAAACTCATTTACTACATAAAAAATTAGTGTTTAAGTTCTTATAAATTACATGACTGCCATTGATCAATTTAAAAAAGAAGACCAACACAAAAAACTTAAATAGCACCCAAAACAAGCCCAACCCAATTTTATAAAAAAACCCAAACAATTCATTACAAACAAAAGGTCTTGAAAACCGTAGTTTCATTAACTTGTCATGTTAATTAATCATTGTAATGTTCTACACCTTTATTGTCATGTTGATTAATTGTTGTAATGTTCCAGTTTAGGGTAATAACACTGCTATGTCATGTTGATTAATGGTTGTAATGTTCCAGTGTAGAGTAATAACACTGCTAATTTCCTATAACATCCTATTTCTAATGCATGTTTACCCCTGTACTGTTCCAGTGTAGGGTAATAACACAGCTAGTTTCCTATGATATCCTATTTCTAATGCATGTCTACCCATGTAATGTTTCAGTCTAAGGTAATAACATTGCTAGTTTATTGTCATGTTGATTAATGGCTGATGTTCCAATCTAGGGTAATAATATTGCTAGTTTATTGTCATGCTGATTAATGGTTGTAATGTTCTAGTTTAGGGTAATAACAATACTAGTTTCATATGACATCCTATCTCTAATGCATGTTTACTCTTGTAATGTTCCAGTCTAGGGTAATAACACTGCTCGTTTCCTATGATATTCTATTTCTAATGCATATCTACCCCTATAATGTTCTAGTCTAGGGTAATAGCACTGCTATTTCCTATGACATCCTATTTCTAATGCATGTTTACCCCTGTAATGTTCTAGTCTAGGGTAATAACACTGCTAGTTTACTGTCATGTTGATTAATGTTTATCATGTTGCTATTTCTAATACATGTCCACCAAAGAAAAGATGAAGAAAGAACAAACCAGACCAACTCAAAACAAGCTGAGCCCAGATTGTTAATACTATTATGTCATAGAAGTATATTGTTAATACTCTGTCATAGAAGTACATTGTTAATACCCTATCACAGAAGTACATTGTTAAACAAAAATGAGATTCATAACTGAAATAGTAACAAAAGTTGAATCGATCATCAAAGCTTCAAATACATTTCGAAAATCAACTAAAATCCGAAGAGAAACACATAATTGAAGCAAAAGATCAAAAATCTTAAGTACAAACCAAACGACGACGACGACGGCGACGACGATAACAACGACAATGATGTGGCGAAAGAGGAGTAGAGCTCGAAGATGAGGAGTAGAGCTAAAAGCATCTGATCGAGGTTTTTTCAAGGTCTTGAACAATCCGAAAAAAGAAAAAATCAATAGAAGCACGATTTTAGAACAAGAAATTGAAGGTGAAATATTGAAAATTGTAGATTAAAGATGAATAATATAGTTGGACCTGAGACTGAGCTTCAATGGAAGCTCCTCTTGCTCCAACACCAGAGAAAACACCAGCGAGAAAGGAGAAAATAAATATGATTTGATTTTTTGGCAGATTTGGTTTTTTTGGCAGATTTGGTTTTTTGGCAGACATGGAAATATTTGGTTTTATGGCAGATCTGGGCAGATCTGATTTTCCTCTCTTAAATCCATAGTACAAGGACAATATAGGTATTTAACACACACAAATAAACTAAAAAACAACTATTAAATTAAAAAAAATTGATAGCTGTCAATTTTTGGATTTTTTTTGGGTGTGTTTATAGTTTTTAAACGGTGTAGGGTTTCTTTATAAAACCATGTCTAAGATTGGGTATATAACTAAATTTCTATTATAAGTATCCTATTTGTTGGAAATAAACCAATGGAAAGGGGGGAAATAAAGAAAGGTATTGATGCACCATCAATTTCCATCTTTTTGTTAAGGTAAGAAACTCAAGGGCTAACTACTTCAAAGTAAAGCAGAGACTCCAAAAAAAAAAAAAAAAAACCTCCGTGTTATTAATTCTTGTTTTAAATGTGTACTCCTTAATGACTCTTGCTCTTCAATATATATAACCTGATAGCTGGTTTCATTTTCTAAAGAAAAATGGCCGAGATCTCTATCCCTCTGTACTTTTTCCTAATCCTACTTTTGGGCATGTCAATGGTTCTTTAGCAAAGGAAAAGATTGGGATATATGAACTTATGTGAAGCTTACTAACTGGGGTGCATATATCCTATCTCTTGTTGTCTCTAAAAAAAGGGGAAAGTTGGCCGATATTGTCCTCGGGTTCGATTCAGTCAAGGATTACATCAGTAGTTCCTCACCCTTCGGAGCCATTGTTGGTCGGGTTGCTAACAGAATTTGTAGTGCTGCATTTGCTTTGAATGGAACCCGTTACAAACTAGTTGCTAATGACGGCAAAAACACGATTCATGGTGGTCCAAGAGGGTTCAGTCGTGTTATTTGGAAAGTGAAAAGACATGAACAAGAGAGTGCTAATCCTAGCATCCAATTCTCCTATCACAGCTTTGACGGTGAAGGAGGATTTCCGGGTGATATCCTTATCACTGTGATGTACACACTCACAGGAAACAAGTAGTTGATTGTAACAATGAAAGCCATAGCTCTGAACAAGCCTACTCCAGTGAATCTAGCCCAACATGCTTTCTGGAACCCAGGTGGCCACAATTGCAGCGACATATTGCATCACTATATACAGATCTTCAGGTCCCGTATCACACCAGTAAATAGCCAGCTTATACCAACAGGTAAAATTGCATCAGTGAAACAAACACCTTATGATTTCAGTTTTATTATTCAGATCTTTTAGTTAATCAGTCTGTTAATAAGTCCTATTCTTTAGGGACTAGGTGTTAGTGTTTTTAACAAATTCCTCTTAGTCTGTTACCACGTTTTAGGGTGTTGCAAACGTGGGCTGTTATTTTGATTTTATCTCTTTATAAAAGGCCTTATAAGCCTGCAGTTTGTTATCAATTATAAGAACTTTTCATTCAAGGTCGTGTGTTATAGTTTCTTCTGAGTGTTCTCAACAATTGGTATCAGAGCTCCATCACAGGGGGCCTGATTGTGAGTGTGTGTGGAAAGAAACCGCAGTTTTCTTTCAGAGTAAGGGAGTCAAGCAGAATGGCGGAGAGCAATAACAGTGGTTTTGTGCAGCCGGCCATTCCCAAATTTGACGGACATTACGATCATTGGGCGATGTTGATGGAGAACTTTCTCCGTTCTAAGGAATATTGGGATCTCATAGAGAATGGGATTTCGGTGGTGGAGACACAATCTTTCTCTACGGTGGTGGCAACAGAACAGATAGAAGCACAACGCAAATTGGTCGAGGGGCAGAAGCTGAAGGACTTAAAGGTAAAGAATTACCTTTTTCAAGCTATAGAGCGGAATATCATGAAGACTATACTCGATAGAGACACATCAAAGAGTATTTGGGACTCCATGAAACAGAAATACCAAGGCTCTACCAAGGTGAAGAGGGCACAGTTGCAAGCACTTCGGAGGGACTTTGAGACACTTCACATGAAGGAGGGAGAGACTGTTGATAATTTCTTTGCTCGTACTCTCACTATAGCCAACAAAATGAAGGCTCATGGTGAGACAATGAGCCAAACCATCATCAATGAGAAAGTTTTGAGGTCCATGACTTCAAAATTTGATTATGTGGTTTGCTCCATTGAAGAGTTCAATGATTTGGGCACAATGACTATTGACGAGCTGCATAGTAGTTTGTTGGTCCATGAACAAAGAATGAATGGCCATCGAGGAGAGGAGCAGGCTCTCAAGGTTACTCATGAAGACAACACTAGCAGAGGAAGAGGCCAAGGGACGTTCAGAGGAAGAGGAAGAGGTCGTGGAAGACAACCTTTCAACAAGGCCACTATCGAGTGTTTTAAGTGTCACAAATTAGGACACTTTCAGTATGAGTGTCCCAGTTGGGAGAAGGGAGCCAACTATGCAGAAATAGATGAAGGAGAAGAGCTACTATTAATGTCCTATGTAGAGCTTAACCATGCTAAGATAGAAGAGGTCTGGTTTCTCGATTCAGGTTGTAGTAATCATATGAGTGGGAATAAAGAATGGTTCTCGGATTTGGATGTTCAATTCAGGCAAACTGTGAAACTAGGCAACAACTCAAGGATGGCAGTTATGGGGAAAGGAAACGTTCGAATGCAAGTGAATGGAATCACTCAGGTAATTTCTGAGGTCTATTACATTCCTGAGTTGAAGAATAACCTGTTAAGTATGGGGCAGCTTCAAGAAAAAGGTGTGGCAATTCTGATTCAACATGGGGAGTGCAAAGTTTTTCATCCTAGTAAGGGTCTAATCATTCAGTCCGAGATGAGCGTGAACATGATGTTTGCTGTGCTCGCAGCGATGATGCCTAAAGCTACTACTTGTTTTCAAGCTGTGACAGAAGATGAGAGTTATTTATGGCACTGCAGATTCGGACACTTAAGCTTCAAAGGATTGAGAACCCTTCAATACAAAAAGATGGTCAGTGGCTTGCCTTCTCTTATAAATCCTTCAAAGTTATGCACAGTGTGTTTGGTTGGAAAGCAGCACAGGGAATCCATTCCAAAAGGAAGTCTATGGAGGGCGTCACAAAAACTGGAGTTGGTACATGCCGATATATGTGGCCCTATAACGCCTGTATCAAACAGCAAAAAGAGGTATTTCTTGAGTTTTATCGATGACTTTAGTCGTAAGACTTGGATTTATTTTGTGCATGAAAAATCAGAGGCATTTACTATGTTTAAAAGTTATAAGGCTTGCGTTGAAAAGGAAACAGGTGCCTACCTTAAATGTTTGAGGACTGATAGAGGTGGTGAGTTCACCTCAAATGAGTTTGGGGAATTTTGTAAGGCAAATGGCATAACCAGGCAATTAACCACAGCCTATACTCCTCAGCAAAACGGAGTTGCTGAGAGAAAGAATAGGACTGATGAATTTGGTGCGTTGTATGCTCACAGCAGGTTCCAAAGGCTTTCTGGCCAGAAGCTGTGAGATGGTGTGTGCATGTCCTCAACAGGTGCCCTACTGCAGCTGTGCAAGAGAGAAGTCCAGAGGAAGCATGGAGTGATATGAAGCCTACAGTGGAGTATTTCAGAGTTTTTGGGTGCTTGGCTCATGTGCACGTACCAGACCAGAAAAGAATCAAGTTGGATGACAAAAGCATTCAGTATGTTTTATTGGGAGTTAGCGATGAGTCGAAAGCTTATAGATTGTTTGATCTGGTCTCTAAGAAGATAATTGTTAGTAGGGACGTTGTTTTTGAGGAGAACAAGGGCTGGAATTGGGACATGAGCAGGGAAGAAATGGCTTTGGATATGTTAGAGTGGGGTGATAGTGAAGAAGAAGTTGATGAAACTGAGAATGAAGGGGAACTTGGAGCAGAAGTTAACGAGAATGAAGAAGTTGGCTCAAATGGCACAAATGGAGCTGGTTCAAGTGGCACAAGCTCACCTTCCAGCACCAGCTCACCTTTCAGTGAGTCACATGATGGGAATTCCTTGGGTCCAGTTGAAGGGAGGGCAAGATGAGCTCCATTTTGGATGCAAGATTATGAAACCGGAGAGGGTTTGTCAGAAGAAGAAGACTTGAGTGCCATGATAACTCTCACAGAAGCTGATCCCATTACTTTCGAGGAAGCTGTGAAGAGCAAGAAATGGAGAGACGCCATGAATGCAGAGATTAAGTCTATTGAACGTAATAAAACATGGGATCTGACTATCCTACCTGAAGGAGTGAAGACCATTGGAGTTAAATGGGTTTTTAAAACAAAACTCAATGAAAGTGGTGAGATAGACAAGTGCAAGGCTAGACTTGTGGCAAAGGGATATGCACAACAATATGGGATTGATTACACAGAAGTTTATGCTCCAGTTGCAAGACTAGATACCATACGTTTGGTAATTGCCCTAGCAGCTCAACAAGGTTGGAGTATTTTTCAGCTTGATGTGAAGAGCGCATTTCTGCATGGTGAGCTTAGTGAGGAAGTGTTTGTCCAACAGCCTCAGGGATATGAGAAGAAGGGCGAGGAACACAAGGTTTATAAGCTGAATAAGGCGCTGTATGGCCTCAAACAAGCTCCACGAGCTTGGTACAACAAAATTGAAGCCTATTTTGCTAAAGAAGGCTTCGAAAAGTGTTATTGTGAACACACGCTATTCACAAAGTCGAAGGAAGGAGGTAAGCTCTTAATTGTCAGTCTTTATGTTGATGATTTAATCTTTACTGGGAATGACATGAGCATGTGCAAAGAGTTTAAGAAGTCGATGATGTCAGAATTTGACATGTCTGACTTGGGAAAGATGAGATATTTTCTGGGGGTTGAAGTACTACAAAATTCTGATGGGATTTATGTGAGTCAAAGAAAGTATGCTCATGAAGTTTTAGAAAAATTTGGCATGAACAACATCAACTTGGTGAAGAACCCCATAGTTCCAGGTTGCAAATTGTCAAAGGACGAGAAGGGAGCTAAGGTTGATGCAAGTGTGTTTAAGCAGGTGGTTGGCAGTCTTATGTACTTAACTGCAACCAGACCTGATTTGATTATGGTGTGAGTCTTATCAGCAGGTTCATGTCGTGTCCTACAGAGCAACACTGGTTGGCAGCAAAAAGATTGCTTAGATATTTGAAGGGAACGACTAGTCTGGGGATTTTCTATAAGAAAGGAGGCTGTAAGCAACTCACAGTCTATTCAGATAGTGATTTTGCTGGAGATGTAGATGATCGCAAGAGTACTTCCGGGAGTGTATTCATGTTTAGTTCTGGTGCGGTGTCATGGTCATCCAAAAAGCAGCCTGTGGTTAGCTTATCCACCACTGAAGCAGAGTACATCGCTGCTGCCTCGTGCGCTTGTCAGTGTGTTTGGCTAAGAAGAGTTTTAGAGAAGCTTGGTTATGTACAGGAGAAATGCACTACAATTCTGTGTGATAACAGTTCAACTATAAAACTCTCCAAGAATCCTGTTCTTCACGGCAGAAGCAAGCACTAAAAGATGGTGTGATTGATTTGAGTCATTGTAATACTCAAGACCAAGTAGCTGACATTATGACAAAGCCGCTCAGGTTGGAGGTGTTTTTGAAGCTTCGTGGTTTGCTGGGCGTGTGTGAAGTTCCTAATATAAACTGAATGCATTCTGCATACAGTTTAAGGGAGGGAATGATAAGACTGTTAGAGTTAACAGTTTTATTATTCAGATCTTTTAGTTAATCAGTCTGTTAATAAGTCCTATTCTTTAGGGACTAGGTGTTAGTGTTTTTAACAAATTCCTCTTAGTCTGTTACCACGTTTTAGGGTGTTGCAAACGTGGGCTGTTATTTTGATTTTATCTCTTTGTAAAAGGCCTTATAAGCCTGCAGTTTGTTATCAATTATAAGAACTTTTCATTCAAGGTCGTGTGTTATAGTTTCTTCTGAGTGTTCTCAACATTCAGCTCACCTCAGACCATTAAAAGCAGGATCAAGAAACTGCCAAATGGTTATGATATCAACTATGTGCTTAATGGTTACAAGGGTGACAGAGTACTGAAAAAGGCAGCTGTGATGCATGAAAAGAAATCAGGAAGAGTGTTGGAGTTGTAGACAGATGCTCCCGGCATGCAGTTCTATACCGCGAACAATTTGAAGGGTGTGAGGGGAAAAGGTGGATACGTTTATAACAGTCATGCAGGACTATGTTTGGAGACTCAAGGCTTCCCTGATGCAGTGAACCACCCCAATTTCCCTTCACAAATTGTGACAAGAGGAAAGCCTTACACACATTCTAAGTTGTTCAAGTTTACAACTTCTCCATAGCTTAGTGTTAAGCGGTTCAGATTCTTCTGTCATTGATGTGCATTGACTTTTTCTTAGAGAAGCATAAGAAACAAAGAAAACATTCTGAAAAATTGTTATCTGTTTAATGCATTCCTGTATTTTTTTAGTACCTCGAAAAGCCAATGGAACTGCCGCACGGCGTCTGCAGTACCCTGGAACCACTTCTGGCCTGCCGCTCCTGGAGTTTGAGTTGCTGCTAGAACCTGGCATGGAGCACAAGAGCCATAAGTGACATTGCGGAACATACATTGTCATAAATATAATTTATAAATGCAGAGAGGCTAGACTCTTTATGTGGTTTGTGCAACATTTTGTTAAAATTACTTGATGATTTTGTTCAAACATATACCTCTACACAGCCGTCGCCAAAGCTGGTGCCACTGCCAAAGTTGTAAGCGCGGGAAATATGCCTGTTGAGTGATGTTGAGTTGAACTGAGTGAGGATATAAACTTTGTTGATTCCACTGTTGATGCAGTTGCTCATTGGCACATCAATCAGCCTGTATGCTCCCCCTATTGGGACCTAAAATGCAGAAACAGTAGTAAAACCAATCCACTCCATTTCTGTGTCTAAGGACTTGAAACCCAACAGAATTCAGAAAAGAAAAAAACCACAAATAGGATTGAGTTTTGACATTGTTTTATCAACTGCTGTAAAATGCCATTACGGGAGAAAGAACTTCCATGCAACGGAGATTTCACTGTAGCGGAATCTCAAACCAATTACGCACTTCATATGAGAAAATTAGAATGTGTGACAATACGTGATTAGTTTGAAATTTGTCACAGTGGCATCCGATGTAGGTAAGTTTTGTGAAGTTGAGAGACTTACAGCAGGTTTGGCACGCCTCTTGGTGAGTGGGAAAAGCCGAGTCCCAGCTCCACCTCCCAGTATGATCGCAACAACTGTCCGTGGGTCCCGCTTCTCTATATCTATGTCCCTCAACTGTTAGATGCACCCAAGCCCATATGTCAAAGTCCATATATTATCATGTGCATATTTGATTGGGCTAGTATTATCATACCATGGGCTTCTCATCAAATCAAAGCCCAAACTGATTTGATTTTTTTTTTTTGTGCTTTAATCCATTTCGCATTTTAATGGTGTAAGTTCAATTTCTTTTGAATTCATCTCCATTAAAAGCACCGTTTCGTGTACGAATTTAACGTGGCTCACTTTTTTTATCAATTGATTTCGAATCAAGTTTAAAATTTAAAAACATTATAATATAGTGGAATGAGATTTTTTTACTTCCTTGAACATAACAACTCTCCTCTTATAAAAGGATGGATGCTGCTCTTAAATTATTGAAAAATATTTTTTTTTGAATTTAGAAAACAATTGATCTTATAAGATTTTAGAATTTAAATGCTGCCTTTTGGAATTTGATGTGGTGGTGGGGGAAAAAAGAAGTTAAAAATCTCATAAAAATATATATAAAAAATCATACATGCAAATAGTAATGCTCATGACTATTCAAATTATGTTTTAGGGACATTCATAATCTGCATGCAAATTGGAATGCATGTATGTTTTAGGGACAGTATGTATGTAGTGAGTTTGGAAAGGCTCACCTTGGCCTCGCCAACTGGCACATCGGTAGTGAGAGACATGCAAACATGTTTCCCAACCCCACCGTTCTTTTTAACATTAGCAGCTCCAAGCTGAAGCTGGGTCAGGTTCAGCTTCTTCCCCATCAAGTCTCCATTGCAAAACTTCACAACCCTCTGCCTCCTCCCCGAAAACCCGGCAGCCCCACACAGTTGGCTGGGGGCGGAGAGCGAAATCCGGCAATGATCAGCCGACACTGCCATTTTTGGAATTTTAATTCCAAGGAGAAGATTGGAAATGCATAAATGGAAAGGTTGTATATATGAGGAAGAGAGCAACAGAGCTCTGTGTTTACATGGTATGCTTTTGCTAGCTATTGGAGGATTGGGCCACGTTATCCAGACTAAATTGCATCCACCAGTTGCAAAGGAGAATTGAAATTACAGATTAGTCCTCCTACTTTGCTTGGAATTTACGAATCAAAGAATATGCTATATAAGGGGCTGCCTCGACTCCACCCGAGATTTTTGTGCACGTAGGGGTAACAAAATAATACGAACACATAATCCAAAAATGTCACATTAGAAGTTGCAACGCATTCTTCTATTTTTCGTGAGTGATACTTTCCCCCAAACTGAACTGGAGTCCCTTTCCCATATGAAAGATTTTGAACTAGTGCAAAAATGCAATGAAATCTGGAGCTGAAATTTTGTGAGAAAAATTAGGTATTAGACATAACTATATCTACTAATTAGTATTTGAGACAAACAATATTTTTATTTGGGTTTTAATACCTAGGAATGAAATTTTGTTTTGAATTTGACTAAAGAGGAGGCCCAGATTCATGGGCCCATCTTATATTAATCATTGAGAAGACAATTATACCTTTTTTGTTTAAAGGATTCATTGGTCTCCCTTTTTTTATCAGATTAGATCTCTCTCTCTTCGCAGCAATGACGACCACAGCCTTCACCTGTGATGGAATTCTCAAGCTGCTCATCCCTTTGCCCTTCATCGGCAACTCCAAGATCTTCTAGCTCAAGATGAAGAGTGATTACGATCGCTATCTTGCTGAGTTCAATATCGAAGTGTTTCTATGAGGTATTTAAGGAGGATCCATTAGGTAATTGTCGAACCAATTTATTTAAGCCTGATGAGTGCATTGCCCTTGGCACCTCTGGTGGGAAAGGTAAACTAACCAAGCTATGCTTGTAATACTAGTTAATGCCATATTAGATTGTAAAAGTAATGTGGATCTAAGCTTTTCTTCTGATAATTGCTTTTTATGTTATTTAATACTGTCAGATTCCACTGTCTTTGCTTATGTGTTATCGGAATTGAATAGGCGGCAAAATTACGGCCTGGATATGTTCATGTTGTCAGTGGATAAGGGCATTACTGGCTACAGGGATGATTCTCTTGAGGCCGTCAAAAGAAATGAAATCCATATGTACATGTGCCTTATATGTACATGTCTGCCTCCATCTAGTACGAGGCCTTTTCGGAGTTCACTGACTTCAGAGTCGTGGGAACTCCAAAGTTAAGCGAGTTGGGGCTAGAACAATCCTAGGATGGGTGACATACTGGGAAGTTACTCGTGAGTTCCTAGAAACAAAACCGTGAGGGCAGAGGGGGGCTCAAAGTGGACAATATCGTATTACGGTGGAGCCGATCCAGGGATGTAACATGTATATATGCACAAAAAATTAAGATTGTGTATATAAAAAATTTGAAATATCTTTTAATATTTAAAAAATATATATATTAAGAGTTTGTTGATATGGAATACCTTATACTAAATTATGCATGAACCACGCATGCTTTAAGTCCCAACAAGTCTCATTATGATCACTCTTCCTATATTTAATTAGGGCTCAACCGAAGAAGTTCATCTTACTTCTTTTCATGTTACTTCAAATATTGATCAAGGCTGTATACTGACCTAATACTTAATTACCTGAAAAGATATTTTGAAGATAAAATTTCAAAATGTGACCTTACTTTCTAAGGCCCTTGAATGAACTCCCCAAGATTATTACTTTCTAGGGGTGGATGTAGTCCGGTCTGGTCTAGTCCGATTTTCACCTCACATCGGAATTGGAACTGGTACTATTCAACTGCTGAGATTTGGTTCAGTTTTGATAAAATCAAATTTATGAAACTAGCCGGTGTGGTTTAAATTGATTCTAGTATGATTTCTAATGTTTTTGGTTTCAGACTGGATATTTATTTATATATTTTTTAAATTATTATTTTAACAAATTTCAACTAAAATTTTATTTTTTGTGACTTAAAAAATTAAAAATTAAAAATTTTCATGTAAAGAGAGATGATTGGGCCTAGAAAAGAAATGTGCTTTGAAGTTGGGCTTGGGGAAACATTACTTATGGGATTAAAAATTTAGCATTGGACTTAAATAATTATACAGAAATCGGTTTGAACCAATCCGATCTGGTTCGATGCAGATTTGTTGACTTTTTAGTCAACACAGTTTTCCCCCCCTTTTTTTCCATCCAGTGCGGCTCGATGTCCATGTTTTCTAGTCTCAATGTCCACCCCTACTCACACATTAAGGTGTCATGAGAGTTCGAACATATGAGCACTGGTCTGCAAATCAAAGCCTTTTTTTACTAGTTTGACCTATTAAAGAACTTCCCATAATTTTCAAACCTAAAATTAATAAATTAATGTTACAAGACACAAATAGAATTGGAAGTTGACATTGCCACACAGCTAGCATGACTTTTAACATATAATAATTAAGCAAAATTGTAGCAATGGTCCCTGGACTTAGACCAAACTTTACTTTTCGTCCTTCCCATTGTTTTGTTGTTACCGTGGTACTTCAATTAGCTCTCATGTTGCATCATTGCTTTTTCCATCAACTTAGTTAAATTTTCTGTCAAAATTAAAGACAAATTGGGAAATTCATAAATAAATAAATAAATATATATCTCTCTCTCTCCTCCCCAACTCTGCGCTCTCCCACTTTCCCGACGATTTCTTTTTCCTCCATTCCCATGACTACTACTTGCAAGCTCCAACCCTCAAACCTATCCTAGAGCCACCTTTTACCCTAGCTTGCAACCCTAGCACCCACGAATCCAGAACCCCAACCCCAATCGCTTTTTTTGTTCCCGGGGGGGGGGGGGCGCGCGGTGGGAGGGGGAGAGGAGAGGAAGAGGATGGGTTCTGTGTGTCTGGAGTAAGTGGCGATTTTCTCAGCATCCTCATTTCTTGAATTCCAAAGCTTGCTTGAAATTTTGCAAGTTTGCAAATTTACAAGGGCAAATGGATCTCAAAGCCGTGCATGTCTTAAACATTCCTAGTCTCCACGAAATCACAGGTTGTCCATTCTTCATGCTTGGCTCAAGGTGATAACCATTCCATCAAATTGCTTTGAATTATATATAATAGAAAAAGAAAAAAAAGAAAGTGGTTTTGATCTTGATCTTGTGTTTTGTGAATAGGTCTGAAGGATGAAGCTGAGGAGAGAGAGAGAGAGAGAGAAAGAGAAGAAAACCGCAAGGGGGATGGGTTTTGTGTGTCTGGGTTTGTGTGAGAGAGAAAGAGAGAGAGATGGAGAAATTGAGGAAGAAGAAAATGGCCGGAGAAAGGGAGAAGAAGAAAATCGCAGAGATGAGATTTTTTTTTAATGAAAAAATTTGTTTGAAAATACATTTTTGCCCATGCCAAATAGAACTTGTCTATGTCACGTCATTATTTTTAACTGAAAAATTGACTGAGATGATGGAAAGGACAATATCTGAAAATGGAGGCATAATTAAAGTACCACGGTAACAACAAAACAATAAGAGGGATGAAAAATAAAGTTTGGTCTTAGTCTAGGACCATTGCTACAATTTAACCTAGTAATTATGACACTCATAAATCATAATTTAAAATGTTAATTTTAGTTAGAGAAATAAAGTTAGAGCCAAAGATGATTTCCTAATGAAATTTACAACATTTTCATTCACTATTCATTTTTAACACAAATGTTATGTTGTAATAGTTCTTTAAAAGGTGATAATCTTGTTTTTACTAGTTTTTAACTAACCCTGCCTGTATTACAAATTCAATGGTTGTTTTGGTTTTTGATATTCACTTTCAATTAATCTTAGATAACTTCAACTATATTTCACCTTGTTAAGTTTTTTATATAAAAAAAACTTGCACCAAACAAAAGAAGAAAAAAAAAAAACTAAAAATTCGAATGGTTTCTTTTGACCACGAAGGCTTACCAGAAACGTTGTCGTCCCGTTCAGTTAGGACATCTTCGTCAAAGGGGCTTCTAGTCCAGCTTCTACTTAAAGCAACAGCACATATTTATTAACTAAAACTAATCCTCACCTCACCAGAAATTATTCACCAGCTCAACCCATTCTGCTGCTTCACCGACAATGGCGTCTCTGCTGCGTCTTCTTCTTCCGCTGTTCCTTTCCTGCGTTGTTTTGTTCAGCCACCAAGTCAAGTGCGATGGAGGTAAAGTTTTCTTTTTTAAGCATCCATCCATTTGCGATCTTCTAAAACAGCCTAAATCTTGAGACTTTATAACAATGGAGTATCTACATGCTACTGAGTGTTATGCATTCTCTTTCTATGTTTTTACATTTATGATTCTGTTTCTATTTTGGGTTTGTTGCTAATTTATCAAAATGTCTTAAAAATAGAAACCCATCTCAGATGAGATCTGATTTAGATAAAGTATGGAAAGTGCCTCTTAGCTAGGATCTTGTGGATTTAGTTTTTGGAAAATGGGTAGATTGTAATCTGTCCACTTTTGCTTGAAATCTTCTTGCAGCTATAATCAACACTCTGCATCTCCCAGAATAAGTCTGTGATATGTATATGATTTTTATTTTTTATTTTTTTAGGAAGACTCAGCAAAAATTCTTATTTTGCTACGTTGTTTCTAGTTTTTAAGAAGTTCCATGAACTCAGGGAACACATACTTTGGGCAAATTTTATACAAGACTGCTTGTTGAAAAGACAGAGTGGAATTAGAACAACAACAGAACCAATACATTGCTAGCCTAACCCAAAAGTTAACTCTCAAATCTAAGTTGATATGTTGCCGCATGATTGTCTAGTCTACTGGGAGTGTTGATATTTGGAAGTACTTATCTCTCTTTTGACTTTTACATCCTGACAATGAGTTTTTCCATCTCTCTCCTTTTTCCTGTAGATGAGGAAGATAGTCTTCTTCGAGGCATCAACGGCTATCGGGCTTCCACCTTGAACTTGACAATCCTTACAAAGAACGCCAATGCAGAGTGCCTTGCCGATGAGATAGCTGAGCAATTAAAAAATCAACCCTGCACAAACACCACAGGCGCCAACACTGTACCAGGCACTGAACCTCAGTTTTCTGACTATCCGAAACTTTTAGCCAAATGCCATTTGAATGTCTCTAACACAAGAGATGGGGTCATAATGCCTGCTTGCGTTCCCAGCCTGGTTCCTAGTCTGGTCCTTACCAACTTCACTGAGTCTCAGTACTCTGAGAGTCTTAATGACACCAAGTTTACAGGAATTGGAATTGGCTCTGAAGATAATTGGATTGTTGTTGTTTTGACCACCAACACACCAGATGGAAGCTTTACGAATGCACAAGGGTCACAAGATGAAGAAGAATCTGCGAGTTCAGTTCCGAAGATTAGTTTGGTTCCCTACTTGCTATGTTTGCTGATGGGTTTTATCTTCCATTTGTAAACCAAGAGGATCACCATACACTTTATTTGCTCAGGCAATTTCTGTCTTTGTTGAGAGACCTCAGTCGAAGGATGCTATAAAACAAGTTCTCTGTTTTTCCCACATAGGAGAGACATGAATATCCAATCAGAGCTGCTTTTTTTTTTCTTTTTCTTTTTTCGGTGGAAATAATTTCATTCTTGCATAACTTGATGTGTCTTGTTGTAACTGATAGTAGATTGTTGAACAGATATATCACCATTGTTTTTGAGCTTTCAACTTCAGAAGTTTTGTGATATGAGTGGGAAAAGAACACGTCAACTGTTTCGTTCTCTGTACTGTACTGATCAGTAATTAAATAAAGATTTGCATTACGTTATTCTATATATCAAGTCTCAACCTTACGGTTAGGATGAAAATTTTCACAACATGACATGGTACTACGATTCCACCAGCATGAAGTTACTTATAAATCCAAAGAAACTTATTTCCAAGAATAAAATTACAAACTTAATAAAATATTAATTTTACCCAACTTAATCATTAGAAGGAACATATGCAAGGTGCTTCCTTCCTATCTCTTCCTCAATAGAGTATCCCCTCGTTTTTCCTGGAACCTGTAGTGCATTTGAAAATACCCCCATTGACTAATTACCAAAAATGAAAAAACTGTTCCGTTGATCAATTTCAGGACTGGCCCTGAGACTTCGGAGTTTTATAAAGTTTTACTCATAGAGGGCAAAGCCCAAACAAATACACAAACAAGCCGAAAGGCTAGAACAAAGAGCAAAGAACAAAACCACAGGCCTAAAAGAAGCATTTGATATTAATCTGAATGTCCTTGGGTCTATGTCCTACAGCTCATGTCATGGCATGTTCAAAGATTCATAAATGGGAATCACAATCCCTATCATTTATTGACTGAAAGTAATAATTCCAATTAAAGGTTCATAACATGCTGCTAGTAGTAGATACACAAAATTCTGCTTCAAGATTAATAAAGGAACCATGTCAATCTTACCATTTTTCTGACAACCGAAGTGAACAGGATGACGAACAAAAACAAAATATACACGAAAGAAAAAAAAAAAAAAAAAAAAAAAAAAACCTCGTCTCTAATCCATATGTTCCTTGTTCATTTGAAACTAAACTTTTCCAGCATCCACCAGCATTATTGCGTCTGATATGTAAAACTCCAATTTTCCCTTTCATCGCTAATTCAAGCACTCTTTAATCTGCTCTTGTTGAGGAAAAAAAACCTCCTCAGAGCAAGCAATAGGACCCAGGTGGTCTTTGTGATCTTTTCCTTTATCATCAAAAGCAATGCCGAGCTTAGCACAGTTTTTAGTATCTGGGCCTGTAATCCCTTGAAGAAACCCAATAGACCCTCTTTTTTCCAAATGGCAAAAAATGCACCTGAAATTGTCTTTTTGGATTTTTTCGATCCGTTTTGAGCTTCCTTGTTACCTTCTTCATCTTCTTCTGCTGCTTGAATCATGACCTTGCACCTGTGGCAGTTCATAACCCAATTTTACCACCAAAAACCAGATATGAATACACGTGCTAAATTTAAAAACATGTTTTTGCTATTTTTTCGTGAAAGAATAATAATAAATTATGTGTGCTGAACAGAGAAGATTGATAGAATTGACTATCCACCTGATGGCTGGGTAAGTCAAGCAGGATGCAATACACTTTGAGACAGCACCCAATACAAAAGCAGAGAAGGCAGAAAGAGCTTCTGGAGATGACTCTGTACCTGTTCTTTTGCTCAGCTGCCCCCTCAACAGTCTTTGTTTCAGCTGATCAAATACAGTGTACTGTACAATAGAGCAGCTCAAGATTCAACTTAAGTTGTCTTTTTCTTGCAAACTAAATATTTGAACTTTTCAGATGCAACATGTGCATAGAGAGGAAAATGGGGCTGCTAAACATCTTGCTAATGTGGGCCATGATTTGGCTTTAGGTTTGCATGTTTTCTATCTATTCCTGCCTCTCTTTTTAACGTTTTGGCAGATGATAGATTAGGCTTAGCTCAAGTCAGGGATGTTCCTTTGTTACTTTCTTTTTGTTTGTTTGGGCTTCAGCTTACCCCTTCACCAAATAAAATAAAATATTTTGCATACATTTGAAAAATTAATATAGAAAATCTCAGTAAAGAGCCATGCGTAGCATTTTTAGCATCTACAGTTATATTGTTGATAATGCAACCCAAAGTCTACTTAAAAAAACTATATAATAAAAAATAAAAATAATAAAAAACAGATCATCCTAAAATAACCTCAACAATTTTAAATCCAAACAAAACCAAGTAGATGATACATGTGAGCCATAAACATAGTAGCCTGTATACGGTATATGGTACACTAGAGTACACACTCAAGTACCTGGATAGATGGGTTAGATGTCAAAAGAAGAGATATACCAAGACCGTCAAATGCCTCAGTCCAAGTTCCCTCTGAAAGAGTCTTCCAGAGTCCTTTGGATTTCCCAAACTCACTTGTCTGCATCTTTGAGGATGCTGTATCCAAGGGCTGCAAGTAAAATTCAGAAACTCGATTATCTTATAGTAAGGACTAAAATTAGTAACTGAAAACCATAAGAGATAATGAAGAAGATATAGATGGGATATGTGGGCTTTAGTATAAATTTATTTTTGATAGCATACGGTTTGGAAAAGGTCTATTGATTCTACATGGCTCTTGACTAACAAGCATTCCTTTACTAAGGGAAAACATTGTTTTTGTATCACTCACCTGTGTCACTATCACTGTGCAAGCCCCGGCAGCGGCTGCAATTATCAAGTTTGCTTTAGTTCCCATGGTTTTATTTCCACTTTTCTCCAAGTATAACCTCTTAAAAAAACTGTATCCATAGAAGTACATGAACTGTGAAATAAAGGACTGGAAGTTCTTTGTCCCAAGGCCCTGGTATAAAGAAAGCACCTGACGGGTAGAAATTGCTTCCCATAAAACATCAGAAATGTTCCTGCAAATGCCAGAGAAATTCAAATTTTTTAAAAGTAATTTCTCAGGTGAATGTTGCCTTATGAATCATTGGAAATAGCAGTTGTCACAATTTCTTTTGACATATTTTGTTGCTGTAAAACAAGAGCTGACTTTCAACAAAGAATATTCTGAAGCATTGGAAAAACTACCAATGGTGAATCAAGTTTCCTTCTATACTAAGAGATATACAAGAATACTGTCAGGTGTTAACTTATATACCAAATAACACTACGCTAAATAACAGAAGAAACGAGAAAGAACTTCTTCGGTGATGAGCTGGATCAAACAAGTTTAATCACAACTAGCTAGCTTTAGTTCATGGAATTTTATCTCATTTATCTTATTGAGGGCTTACCTGGATCATAATGAAAGAGACTAAAAGATAACATTTTGGAGGAATAGAAGAACACTGTTTAAGCATAATAAATAAGCAATTGTATAGGCTCATAGGAGATCTTATGTGAATAATCTTTTGGGACATTGGACATACGGAGAGCAATAAATGAAAATTCGAGTTTGGTTTTCATCTTAATTTAGCATTATATAACACTTTTGACTTAATTTGTAGATGCTTAGGGGTTGCTGACAACTCTACAAAACACCTACATCTATGCTCTAAGAGTCTAATTATAGTAAATGACTAAGCGAAAAGCTTAGAACTTTGAACATGCCGGCCAATAAGGTAAATTGCAATTACATTCCCATTAGAATTTGCAATATGGGCAACACTAAGCTCAAGTGATAGAAACAATTATACCCAAATTACCATAAATGAAAACCCAGAAAAGAACTAGAGTGAAAAAAAAAAACAAAACAAAAACAAAATGGGAAGAAAAAGAAGATTATTTATCAAACACAATTATGTGGAACGCAGAGGCTGAAAAATCAACCTGTACTTCTGCTGATGGTGAGCTCGGACTTCAGCTTGATACTTGGTCTTGCAGGTATCAAGTGGGTACAAGATGGTGGTGCTAACCAAAGCTCCAATGGCCCCTGATGTTGCCTCTGCTACAGATTCAAGATCAAAGCCCATCTTCTATCTCTCTCTTAAGTTGGCCTTTCAAAAAAACAGAGAGAATTTGGTTTTGAGGGAATGAAGAAGAGAAGAAGGCTATGATTTGTGAGTGAAAAAGGCTGAGGTAATGCAATTCATGAGGAGCTGGGTAGGTCCATAATATGGTATGGTGTGCTTTCAGTTAGTAAGCAACTGAAAGTGACGCAGAGAGGGAGAGAGAGACCAATCGGGACGGGTTGCTCGTAGTTTGTGTATCTTCTTGGGAATCGGAAACGTGAACACTCTTCTTTCTCATTGTCTCTTTGCTTTTAGGACCCGTTTTACAAACGGGTGGATGGATGCCCGAAAAGCCTATTTGGGTTACAAGATGTTCATGAACTTCCCTTATTTACCTTAGGAAGATGTTAATTCTTTTTCCTTTTCTTTTGTCAGATTGGAAGATGTTATTCACACTTCCAAAATGTCATATAGTCAAAACAATTCTCTTTAGAACCTACTTGTTATAGGTGGCTCCCAAAATGCACATTACTTTTGGTTTAATAGTAGTTTTTATATTTTGTTGAAAGATGTTCTGAATTCAAATTTCATAAACGAGATAAAGAAACGAAATAGACGACAAAGAAGTACATAATGATATTCAAAAAGCGCTTGTAACGTCTTAATACCTTTTATCTGATTATACCTTTATTTGAACAACATATTAATTTTGGTAAGTGAAAGGTATTACTCAAAACACAAAGCTATAAAGTTTCATGCTCGTTCTTCTATCACAAGGCTATCTGTGCTGGTTTTTAGTTTGATATGTCAGCTTTCAAAAATTAGGGCCGCCCAAAAATAAAATAGGACAAAGAGGGCCCAATATGTTAACAATCCCTTTTTGTTGGGTGAAAATGAAATAGTCTTCTTTAAAGTTAGGGCCAATTATAGATCCCAAAACAAAAACTCACAACGTCATCGTTTGGTTTTTCTATTTTTATAATTTTTTGAATTACAGATCCCCCTAGCCTTTTCCCTCCATTCAAATTTTTCACTCTCCTGCTTCCCCACACAGAGTGACAGGCAACCCTCAACGGCCCTAAATCAATAGTAGAAGAATCGAATGAACCTCAAGAAACCCTAACATCTCTGGTCGTACAGCTCCACCACCGAGCCCCAAAGATGCAAGACTTCGTTGACTTGTTACGCGAGTCCCTGGTGCGGACCCAGCGCCGGGAGGACGGAGGAGGCGGACGAGGCGGAGGAGGGTTCGGTGACCTGGTAGGGAAGATCGGCTCCAGCATCCGAAAATCACGAATCGGGTTGTTCTCCAAGTCTCCGGTTCGTGCTCTTCCTCCGGCTGCTTCGAAAGATGACGCGCAGCCGATTCGGTGGCGCAAGGGCGAGTTGATTGGGTCCGGTGCGTTCGGTCGGGTCTATATGGGGATGAATCTTGACTCCGGAGAGCTTATAGCCGTGAAACAGGTCTGCCTATTACTTAATTTCGGGATTGGATTTGGTGTTTTGATATTTTTGGTACTGATTTTGTGCTTGTTACAGGTGTTGATTGCGGCAAATAGTGCTTCAAAGGAGAAGACACAGGCATGATTCTGATTTTGCATAAATTTCATTTCTTTTTGTAGAAGTTTTAATTTTGGATTATAGTATTTGTTATTCTTGTTGGATATTGCATAGTATGCATTTGGAATCACAAAAATTTGATAATTCATTGAATGAAATAGGCATTTTGATGATAGAGCTTGTATTCTTCTTGGTGTACCTGCAATTAATATATGCCCTCATTTGTGGATACTATGAAAATGTTAGTAAAATGAAGGATGTAAGTTTAGTTGTGAAATAATGTTACAAATTTTCAGTTTGAAACTAAGTGATTGCAGTTTTGTTTTTCTAATGTGATGAAATCAGGCTCATATTCGAGAGTTGGAGGAGGAAGTGAAGCTTCTTAAGAATCTTTCACATCCAAACATTGTTGTGAGTATGATTTTCTGCTTTCTTTTATGGAAGTGATGGTGATTATTTACTGTCTTACTGTTCCGATGTTGTTGTTCTCTTAGAGATATCTGGGGACTGCTAGAGAGGATGATTCATTGAATATTCTGTTGGAATTCGTGCCTGGTGGATCCATATCTTCTCTCTTGGGGAAATTTGGATCATTTCCCGAGTCTGTAAGTAATTGTAACTTCTAAACAATTGACCTCTGGCGTTTGGGATGTCAATTTTACATCTAGAAAATGTTTCCTGTATAGGTTATCAGAATGTACACAAAGCAGCTGTTATTGGGTCTTGAATATCTTCACAAGAATGGAATTATGCATAGGGACATCAAGGTACCTCCCCATTCCCACTATTTAATGTTAATTTAGAGTATAAACTGACCTCTCTCTCTCTCT
This sequence comes from Prunus persica, assembly GCF_000346465.2. Classification (NCBI taxonomy): domain Eukaryota; kingdom Viridiplantae; phylum Streptophyta; class Magnoliopsida; order Rosales; family Rosaceae; genus Prunus; species Prunus persica. The sequence goes on from NC_034009.1 coordinate 12,130,289, forward strand.
CTCTCTCTCTCTCTCTCTCTCTCACTTATTTATGGGCGTGCTTCATAGGGTGCAAACATCCTTGTTGATAATAAGGGGTGCATTAAGCTTGCAGACTTTGGTGCATCGAAGAAAGTTGTTGAACTGGTAATGACATTTCTATTATGTGCTATTGATAATTGAATTGATTAGTTTTTTCATGCACATCACTAGTTCTTTTAATTGTTAATACAGGCTACCATAAATGGTGCGAAGTCAATGAAGGGTACGCCATACTGGATGGCTCCCGAAGTTATTCTCCAGACTGGCCATAGCTTGTAAGGACGATTACTCACTCTTATGCTGAGGATGTTCACATTATTCCCAGTTCCCAGTTATACCTTGATACATGTTTATCAGAAGTTTTTTTTATTATCTATTTTTTAATTTTTTAATAATTTAAATTTGAAGTAGCTCTATTAAATTTAAGAGAGTTGACTATTTTGTATAGTTTGATTGGTTTTAGATGTATATATTGACTAGATAAGGTATACTGGTGCTAAGTTTTTGTATTAAGTCCATTTACACGAGAAGACTACAATATTTAGCACATTTCTCATCCTAATCTCTTATTAGAAGCATGTATCAGATGTTCTTCTGCATTGAATGATGTGATTCCTCTTTCTTAGTGAAGGGAAACTGTTTGAACCCATCTACTCTTTATTTCTGATGCTTGGACCTTATTAGTTTTGAATATGGTTTTTAGCTCTGCTGACATATGGAGTGTTGGATGTACTGTGATTGAGATGGCTACAGGGAAGCCTCCATGGAGCCAACAGTATCAGGAGGTAGCACTTCAAGCTGTTTTTCCCAACTACTAGTTTGATTATTCTGTTTAACATGACTAATATTTTTAATTTAATGTGGTTTCCCCCAAGAGGTTGCAGACTAAGATAAGGGTTTTCCTTTTCAGGTTGCTGCTCTCTTCCATATTGGAACAACAAAATCTCATCCACCCATCCCCGAACATCTCTCCGCTGAGGCAAAGGACTTTCTGTTAAAATGTCTAGAGAAGTAAGACTATGATTTCTACTTTTCCCTACTTTCTAACAAATGTCAGTAAGTTATACTTTTTTCCTCAACTCTTACCCCCAATAATGTGGTGGCAGGGAACCTAATTTAAGGTGTGCTGCGTCAGAGTTAGTGCAGGTAATTTTGAATGGCAGATTATGTTGCTTGCATATTGTTCATAGTGTAACCAGGAATGAATCGTACATGCATGCGATTGCATCATAGGTTTTAATTCTAGATATTTGACTTGGTAGTTCATTTTCTAAGGGCAGGAAAAGAAAAACAATAAAATCGTGTTTGTCAAAAAGCACGCGCATCTGTGATGGTCTATTTTCTTTTATTTATTTATTCATGGGAAATTTCTGTTGGTCATGTGCAGCATCCATTTGTCACTGGGGATTATCAGGAACCTCGTCCAGTAATTCGCACTTCATTTATGGTCAGTATAATTGATTTTAATTTTATTGTCTCAACTGTTCTATCTGTTTGATCATTATCATTTTCAATAGTCAGTAACGACCAAACCAAAAAATAGTTAACGGATGAGTTTTATCAGGAAGCTGGAAATGAGACGGCAACACCTGGGACAGATCTTAAGAACTTGTAAGTCTTATCAATTTATGCTTTTGGAATTATTACTGGTTGACACTCTTGCCTCTTCAAACTATATCAACACTTCAGCATGAACCCTTCGATCAGAAGGTCTACCTGTGCAGGCTTGAAGGATATTTGTGATATGGGTACTGTAAGGTGCTCAACTGTATATCCAGGGAGTTTTTCAGGGGGGCGCTCCCGTTGGGGAGCAACCAATAATGATGATGACGACATGTGTCAGATTGATGATAAGGATGACATTATGCTTGGTTCATTTGCAAAATTCAAATCTGTGGTTGGACCTGACGATTTAAACAAGGTATTGAACTTTTTTTCTTTTCCTTCTAGATCATTCAGAATGTAATTAGCTTGAATTGTGATGAATGTTTTGCTTATTTGAAATAGAGTTTCAATCCCATGTGTGAACCAACTGACGACTGGCCACGCAAGTTTGATGAAAGTCTGGAATTGGAGAGAAGTGGAATTAACTTCTCCCCTTGTCAAACGATACACGAGGCTTATGGAACCACTGGAGCATCTGATAAGGTGGAGAGTGAATTCACATTTCCTTGTGGGCCATCAGCTGAGGATGATGAGGAAGTTACAGAGTCAAAAATAAGAGCCTTCCTGGATGAAAAGGTACTTTTTTGTGCACACCAAAATTTTTGCCGTATAAATTAATAGTGAAATCCTTTAGCAATGCCAATGTTTTCTCAGAGTTTGTCTAATAAAGTTTAACGCTTTAAACTTGCTCCATGAAACTACATCAGGCATTAGATCTGAAGAAGCTGCAAACACCTCTATATGAAGAGTTCTTTAGCTCAATGAATGGAGTTGGTCCTCCAGGTGCAATTGGAAATGCAGATTGTGTTCGTGTTTCAAATAATCTGAATTTACCTCCTAAAAGTAAGTCACCCAGTCGCGCACCTAGTAGAAGATTCTCTACAGCAGTTGATGCTGCAGTCCCTGGGAAAAATATAAAAAATGTATCAAATACCAGTGGTGTGCACAGTCGAATCTTACATGAAATTCAGCCACCTCAGCATAGTGAATGGAAACAGCTTCCTGATGATCAGAAAGAATCATTTAGTCTAAGGTTTGTCTTTGGTGTTTGATGCTTTCAATAGCTTATGTCCTGCACTCTTCTGTGTAACTTGATGGAGATCGTTTTAATTTCAGCGCAAGCTTTTCTGAGAGGCAAAGGAAGTGGAAAGAGGAGCTTGATCAAGAGCTGGAGAGGAAGCGAGGCAAGTTTTATTGTATAATTTTTCATTCTGGCAGGATTAAGACCTTGTCTTTGTAAACTTTGGTTTGAAAAGTACACGATTTTTAGTATATATGATCTAATGGAACCTACATGATGCAGAGATGATGCGGCAGGCTGGTTTGGGAACGAATTCACCATCCCCAAACAATCGAATTCTAAGTCGACAAAGAGAGCGGCTACAGGCGGTTTTCCCTGGAAAATGAAGTTTTTGTATGTACCTCACTTGTATCTATTTTACCGTGGTATAGAAATAAGTTATGTTCTTTCCGTTGGGAGCCTCCGGTATGCACCTGGTGAGGATGCGGTCCATTAATACATGTGCCGCCGTTGCCATAGCAGGCTGTGCAACCTGTTGCCTGCTGCATCATGTCTCGCAGCTCAGCCAGAAAATGTCACATTACCAGTGATGATATATGTATTATTTTAATATATTGTGGCCTATATGTATCTTATTGCGGGATATGAGACATGAAGTACTTGAGTTTGTGTGAATTATATACTTTGAAATATATAGTAATGTGCTGCAGATAACGGTTCTAGCACACATTCTCTCTCTCTCTCTCTCTCTCTCTCTCTCTCTCTCTCTCTCTCTCTCTCTCTTACATTCCTTTATTTTGTTTGGAACAGAACTACCATTTTAGGGGAAGTAGGTGTCTGTTTATACATTAGAACTTCATATATATGCTTAAGAAAATAAAAATTAGCTTCTTGGATCAATTCGTGAAATGAGTGGTGTATAGGAATTTAGTAGATGTTTAGTTACACCTTACAGTTTTAGCTCATGGCTGTTTACTGTGAAAAGGGGAGAGGAAAGGGGAAAAATGAATTTCAGAGATATCGGGGCTGCGAGCGATCAGCTTGTTTAGTAAACAAACTGAGCCCAAGCCTCGGATTGGGTTGTGCTTGAGGCCTAACAGCAGAAGTTTGTATGGCTTTGGTTCATGAGCCTTGAGCTATAAAGTTGACTTTTCTATATTTTGATTATAAAAGAAAGGGCTTCTTGGATATGGGTCATTTTCATTTACATATAATGGATGCAGGACACTAATGGGACTCTCTTCAATTGCAGTCCTCCCAATCAATTGTATGGCCAGGTAAGCAAACCTTGTAGCCACCATATTCGAGACATTTTTATTATTATAAACATATGTGTTTTACCTGACATTGAGGTGCATCCAATATGTGCTTTACCTAGTACTGAGGTGCATCAAATATGTACTATACCTATTAGATAGGTATATCAAGTTCAATGGTTAGTAGGGTACTGTACCTGGAGCATAGGAATTTGCACAAATCAAGCACAAGAAAAAAGTGAAGGTCCGACATTTACATTCAAAATGTAATTATTCCTTTAATTACATCATCAAATCTAATTATTAATTACCTATAAATTCTCATCTTACCCATTTTAGATAGTAGGGATATAATAGGAACAAAAAATTTAAATACAAATTATTTAAATACAAAAGATTGAGTCAGCATGTCACAAATGGAATGTAATCTACATGACAAACTAGTCAAAGAACTTGTATCAACAAACAATAATTCGAGGACTAGATCCAACTATTAGTTGAATTTTTGGACCTCTATCAACTTTTTTATTATAAATAAAATAAAATAAAATAAAAAAACCATCCCAGCAGACCTCCATGTCCAGGCATTTGATATGGACCTATCAAATTCTTACGCTTATTCTTTGGGTCCATGCACGTTTTATGAAATGGGGATAGCACTATTTTTCTATACCTAGTCAATCACTGTATGTTATGGTTGATAACTTTTCCACGTGATAGACTATGATTGGCCGAGAATAGCGAAACAGTGTTATCCCCATTTCATACAAGTTTTTTTGCCATGCACGACATTCTTTGGGTAATGAGAGAGTTTTGTCACCCACTGCCTTAAAGATAAATCCGAGATATGTGTAATCACTCCTAAATCATAGAACGAACCCTTAAATACTTGCAATCACCTGTAAATCATAAGCGAGTGTTTATCCGCATGTAAAAACTATAAGCCTAAATAATCTGATTGCTGTTTCTGTGACTTAAATGTTTCATGTTTGTCATGCGTTTAGAAAGTGAAAAACATGTTACAATTGAAGTAGTACTCAAGAACGAGCCTTTACTTATATTTGCAAAAATCTTCAACCCTTCTACTAGGAAAACTTATTAGGTCGTTTAAAACCTGTGTTGAGATGAAAATCATTGTTGCTTTCCTTTATTTACTGTTGATGTCAAAGAATCAAGGGTTCGGTGAGGAATCATAAATGTGGGTAATGGAGAAACATAAACCCCGCTGCATTGTCCTAATTGCTTCCTAACTCATGTATGAAATAGACCATTGGACCCCTACCTCACCATGATTTTCCCTCAGAAAGATCATAAAAAATCTTTGAAAGTTCCTTTTGTTCCCCAGACAAATCATAGCAAATTGGTAGGTGAGTCAAAAGAAGGAAAAGCTTAAAGTCTCCATTTTTCTCAATCTTTTTGAATATTGCATGGGAGAAAGCTTTTTGGCTCACGGAAAGAGCTTGGTGGAAAAGCAAAGTTCTTGAATTAGGGGCTGAATTTTTTGAATGATTCTAAGGGTCTACAGACCATGAAAAGATGTTTGTGTCTGTCTCGGATGAGGTGGGCATTCTTTTTCTTTCTCCTTTTCTAGTAATTAAAAAATTGATAACTTCTTGACGTGAAAGACCATGATTGTGGAAGATCAACAAGATGATTACATAAAAATATCATGTGAAAATAACACAAAATAAAGATTTATTACTTGTCTTGCAGACACAAAAAAGGAAGAGAAAAAGGTTGTTACTTGTTACATTCAATCAACTTTCCTCTTAAAACAAAAGGGTGTCAATTTATTGCTTTTTTTGTTGTCGAAAATTGATTGGAAAATAAGTTTGTCATGTCCCCATGCAGCCCAAATGACAAAGAATAGGGTACAGTTTGGTGGGTTATCTGGTGAGATTGGACCATTTTGAGCTGTGAATTTCGAATTGTCTTTAATTAGCAAAAACCAGCGGTAGGGGCCAACCCACATTTATAATTTTTCATAAGAATCTAACAAGATTCTCATGAATATACTTCAAGTCCAAGATTATAGGTGAGGTAGGTATCTGTGTCTTTTTTACTCTCCTCTCACCCTTCCAAAGCAATCTCACCCTCACTTGTTTTTATTATTATTATTATTTTATTATGGGGAGTTTAAGGACACAAAAGGAAAGAGACAATAAATACATGCACCAAGGGTCCAAAGGGTATCGAAAGGGTATGAAGTGGTTCAAATTTTTACGTGTGGACTTTAGCACTCACACCCACATAGAGAATGTGTTTGCCAATATATATGTTTTTCAAACCACAAGAATTGTGAGGATTTGATGATCTTCAAGTTTGTAAAATTAATGAGTATGTTGTTTGTTGTGTGATGTATGTGTGTGGGAGGAAAATAGTATGTATATGCTCCTTTTTGGTGGCGACTGTTGTTGCTGCGAGTCCATGCCTTATCCATGTGCGTGGAAAGTTAGTGTATGAGAGGAAAAGAGGTCCTCAAACTTAAATTTCAAGTCAATTATTTGAAATCTTTGATGGGTTTATAAGATTCTTTCTTATCAAGATTCAGTTGTCAAACTGACTCTGAATCTAAACCATTCATTGTGACGAAAAAAACTTACATATATCAAGGATGTCATTATAGTGGTATATCCCAAATCAATCACGCATTGCATACATTACATACTAGTTTCTCTCGATCGTGACACTTTATTGTATTCCTTTTCGATTAAGAAAAATAAATTTGGATAGTTTAATAAGATACTTCTAATTGTTTATAATGAGGGACACGCGGTTTTATCCATAACCAAATTAGCCTATATTGGTCAATTTTTCTGTGGTGTACCCTTTTGGGCTGCTAGCTTTATATATATATATTCGTTCCAAGGTAGGGTGGATATGGTAGTGGGGTCTGAAGAAGTATGATGGGAAGCTTTTTGTATTGGTGGTGGTTCCTTTTGTTGGTGACGCCATGGCTGGCTGGACCCATAAAGAATGAGACTTTCCCTTTTTTACCCAACATTTAAACATTATGTGTACTGTGTACATACATTTCTTTATTTCATATTTATATTTTTATCATATATGATGGTGTGAAACATGATGGAAAATGAGAGGGAAAAAGAGAATTGATATGTCATGAATTAAAACATGAATATTGGTTTGAGAGAAGAAAAATTAGAAAATATAAAAAAATTACTAAATACACAATATTCATTTAAGATATGGGCTTAACCAAGTTGGCTAGATTGCAGATGTTCTAGCTTCCCATTCTGCACTCTAGTTCGAATCCCCCTTTTCATAATTTAAATTAAATTAAAATAAAATGTCGTTTGTATATAAAAAAAAAAAAAACAACATGCATCTAAACCTTGATGCATTTGTTGGTGCCTAATTATTGAGGATAGAAAAAGCAAACTCTTGCCTGAAGTATACTAGGGCAAAATTAATTCTTTATCATTGGAGCTTTAAGTTTACATTATTTTATTTTTGTTGGATTTTTGACAAAGTTCTTGTTGAGTGGACTACACTCCCACATGAATGGATAAGGTTAATATTAGGAGAGAAATCTCATCATATATGATGACAACACTTCTTGGAAAATAAAGTTAAATTGATCGCACAAAATTAATTTGAAAAGCATGCATGATATATGGGTGAACTTTTTCCATATAAAGAATTGCATAAATTCAAAAGACTTCCCAATTGGGATCCAAGAGTGCATGATCATGAAACCAACCCACCTAAGTAATGTATGAAAAAGTTTTAAAGGTTCTTAAGAAGGTGTATTATTACAAAGAAGATGATGGAACTTCTATATATATCTTGGCTTTTTTGTTTCTTTTTTGGTTATGTTTATTTTTTGTTTTGGGTTCTTTTACATTCTATATCGTGGCTTTACATGAATGATACAAAAAAAACTTTTGAGTGCTTAACTACCAAGAAATTATATAAAGCTCCTTTCTTAAAGAGATTCAACATGCAAAACCCAATATAAATACACCTTTGGCGTTTCACCAAATGTCCACACACATACACTTTTACACATATGGAGCAACATTATTGTCTTCTATTTGCCTCATGGATCAGATTCAGATCAAACCAAATGGCTTTTCCATGCATACACCATATGTCAGGTACTTGCAAATTATTAATCCACTAGCTAGTACTATATATAAAAGGAGGATATTATTCCAAACCACCCAAAATGGCCTTCAAAAAGAAAATGATTCTAAAAGGAAAAATGTATATACCAAAGATTTTGGGGGCAATCAAATCAAAATCAAATGATGTAACAATTGAAACTTTTCGAATCATCATTCTAGCTACCAAATTTCAGAAGTTGTCACACTTTCACCACGTTTCTGTCCTCCGCTCAACATTTAGGGATTTGGAGTTGATTGTAACCTAATATGACTTGATTGTAACCTAATATGAATTACAAGGATACAATTGTGAGTTTTTAAATTGTATGGACGACATTGAAAACCCTAACAACCTAAAATGGACTTAAAATGTAATATGGCCAACTTCCAATTTCGATTGTCTTTTTTTTCTTTTTAACACAATTTCGACTATCCTTTTGTGAGAATGTGAAGGTAAAAAGTCCCACATTGGAAAGTTAGAAAACCTTGCAAGGGCTTATAAGGAGTTGGGTTACTCCCCTATTGCCAATTGATTTTAGGGTGGAACCTCAACTTCCTTCATGGTATCAGAGCAGGTTGCCCACATGTGAAAGTCCAACAACTAAAAGTTTCACATTTAAAAGTTACTCTTATCAATTGAATTTGGAGTGAAACCTCAATTTAATTCACCTTTTATTTGGTGGGGACTTTGTTCCTTCTCAGAATGACCCCAGTTCATGTGGATATGAAAGATTTTGCGCTACAATTTCTGTTTCCGGCACGTGGTTCTCATTTGGAAGTATTATATACAAGTTTTCGGACATAAACTAAAGTTTCTTAAAACGTATGATCTTGTTTAACGTATATATATACATGCGTCATAAGCAAAGACTTTTCGTATTTATTTATCCATTTATTGCTTTTCAATCCATTTCTGTGCTAGCTGTGCTCACTCTGAAATTACCAAAGTAAATTATCAAAGGAGCTCTCAGCTAGGACTTGTAGACAAGATCATATAGCTTTTCATGGTTGGCTGCAGAGTCTATAAGAAAATGAATGATAACACCTACAATTACTACAGTCACGTGATCTGTGGTCAATTCGTGACCAAAGATTGGCCAGGGTTGTCTTATATTGAGGTTTTCTAGTAGTACATCTTGCATCCTCATCAGTACTGTTAAATTTTGTTTTTCACTGTTTCATCATCATCAATTCTATATGGCAATGGAAATTTGTTTGATTATTTCAGCAAATTTATAAAATGCAGTTAATTATTATAGCTATTACAGAAAATATAAGGTTCTAATTATATTGCAGCTGGTTTCCCATAGCTATAAGAGAGGAAAGACTAATCAATCAAAAAAAAGAAAAAAGAGGAGAGACTCTATATAATCTCGCACACACACACACATTTCTGGTGAAGTCTTTTACTCACACTGCCTATGCAGCTTAATTATCATCATGGTATGTTTTTTTTTTTGAAGTTTAGCCAATAAATATCATTACACAGTTGTGCAAAACGAAGAAAGCATCAAATATATGTACTTGTCGGTTATCAATGTCTGATCAAAGATGATTAAAGTGGAGGTTGAAAATTCAAGACAGAAAGCATGCAGACAATTGAGATCAGTTCTAAACTCGTTATCCTATCTAGTATCCTAATGAATGGTTGCCCTAACTCCACGATCAGACATTGCCATCCTCTAATCTATAGGGAATGTACTTTTATTGCATGTGACAGTTTTAAGGGCACTAAAAGAAAAAGGCACTGTCGGCACAGGCCAACTGAGTTAATTGTAATTAGCTCTTGTTGAAAGATTTCGTTGATAATGACTCTACAAAAGTTGATAAATTAAGAGCTCCAGGTCATTGTGGGCTAACTATATATTATAAAAATAGTCAAAAAGGACAACCGAAAGTTATAGTCCAGACGACATTTAATGACTATTTTGTATAGTGACATTCAGTCTCCATCATTTTTTACATGAGGTTATAATTGAGACTCGAAACGGTTAAATGTTGTGAATGTGTATGGCTATAAGGGTTGTTGATGATAAGTCGATAACATGTTTCAATGGTGGTGAGAGCACAGTACGTACATAGAGATGAAGAAAGAGGATTTTGTAGTTATTAATAACTTTCAAATTAAAATGTAGGGCGGTGTGCATGTTGGGGTAGCATGAGATGAGACCCCCCCTACATATATAGAGCTCCGTAAGGTACCCGCCAGCAGGCTCTGCAGCCCACTTGCAGTACTATTTACCTTTCCTTCTGTGTATCTTTGTGTTTCATAAATTCAGATGGCCTTGTGGAAGATTTTGGTTCAGAGTCGCAGATATTTTGGTCCCAAAAGCATGGACGGTAAATGATACGGAATCCATATTACTTTTAGAGAGTTAATGTGTCCCACATACGCATGTACGGCATGTTTCCCTTCTTGTATTACTCTTGATGCTATATATGGTCATTAACGCAAGTAGAAAAAGGCCAGACGTCATATTCCAAAGTCGAAATTGCCCATGGAATAAAAGACGAACATGTACAACTATGTAAAAAACATGCAAAATATATTTATATATTTATATATTCACCCGTGAGCTAGCTACATGGCAGCTGTGTGTATCAGCACGAAATTTGTCTTTTGTTATTAGCTTAGTTTGATATACATTGTTAACTTATTTTTCGAGCTTTTGAGATCTAGTGGTCGTCTAACATTGTATCAAAGCTCTAATTCCGAGAGGTCCTAGCATGCCTTGTAATGTATGTGTCTCGGACCACAGATGCATATGGGATCAGTGTGTTAGGATAGACAAGTAGTGGAATTGCTGAAAAAGAGGGACAAGATTGGAGAGAATTCAAGTTTTTTTCTTAACCCTAAGGCTAGCTAACTACAGACAATACAAATAGATGCTTCTTGTAGATGTGAGATTTCATCACTGTAAGTTTTAAAATGATCAACTACTTAAAAGCAGCTAGACTGTCGTGATTTGACTCATCTCCCTACTGGTATGTTTCCTACCCGTATATGGGGCCCACCCAAATCTCACCTGATTATTGCCAAAGTGTCTTTTGCAGGAGATTTACACAGTGAGTGAGCTATAGCTAGTTCCACATTTTATGGATGGATCAGTTATATCATTCCATTTTAATCCTCTCATTTTAATTGATTTGATTAGTGCCATATGTTGTTTCCACTATATTAAACTATAAAATTAATTTCATTTTAAATAAAATGGTTTAAGCAAAGTTTGGTCATCTGTTGTCTGCTGTTGTCTGTGTTCATTGTGAGACTGAGATTGAGAGAGAGAGAGAGAGAGAGAGAGAGAGAGAGTAACGATATTAACTACCTACCACAAGCATACATTATGAACTAGGGGAATTTTGCAGAATAAAAAGGGGCAAAAAGAGACAAACACAAACACAAAATGGAGAAATTCTGATAACAGCTGAAGAGATCCAATATTATAATTAATTAGAGCTTTAATAAGAGACTTAAGTAGCCACCCAAAAAGGCTCCCAGTTTAATAACCCTTTCTTCTCATGCTCACCACCTTCTTTGCACCTGCTTGGCCTTCCAAACTTGTCCATTCCTTCTTCACCCCCAACCTTCAAACTATTGCCATCCACCTCCTCAGCCTCAATCAAACACATACATTTTTCTCCTTCGTCATCATCACCTTCTAATTGTTCTACAAAATCTTCTTCTTTATTTTCTCCCACTACTTCTTGGTCTTGCTGTTCTGCTTCTTCTTCTTCTTCTTCCTCACTCCTGTCATTTTCACATCCTTCATTGTCATCTTGAGTGGCAAGTTCTTCGGAGTCAAAATTAGGAGCAAAGTGTTTTGAAAAGCATAATCGAAGGCGGCCATTGCTCCTTTCAGCTTGGAAACATGATTTAGTAGTTGGGGCCTTGACAGCCTTCATTATGAGCCTCCCATCTTCCCTGTGGGGTCTAACCTGGATAGAATCCGAGCCGCTTATCGTTGTCAAGGGAGGTGGAAAGCTATGAACAACATTACCCTTCTTTCCACCCGAAAATTGCCGCTGTTTTTGTTGCTCCCTTGGCATCACATTCTTGCCTTTTGCTTCTGCCTCAGAATCTGATGAGAAAATGTTGGCTTCTGTGATGATGGTGCCAGTCTCACTGCCCAGGTCCTCAGTGCACAATTCCAAGCTCTTCTCAGTCAGCTTAGTAGCTGATGGGGTCTTATAAACCTGTGGAGGGAGGTACATATTTTCTTTGTCCTCCTTATGAGGGCCTTGCTGTGAGAGATTGGAGACCGCTTGGAGGAAGCTCCAGCCACCCAAGTCAGAGGTTTTGGAGGTGGCCTTGTTGTTGTCATGGACATCAACAGGCTTATTGATGCAGGGCTCCTCATAATGGCATTTCTCTTCCCTTGGCTCTTCTATATAGTTAGCCTCTGGAAACCAAGATTTAACTCCAGGATTTGGGGAGAAGTGATGAGCTACTGGTGCAGAAAACTTTAGCCTTAGTGTCCTTGGCTCCACAAGATGAGAGTCTAGGCATGACTGCAAACCTTGACACACAATTGTCGCCATGTAAAATTAGAAATGGGGAGTTAAAAATTTGGTAGAAAAAAGGAATGAAAGGAGAGAGGGGAAGACAAAGAATGGAGATGGGTTTCTTGGGGTTAGAATGAAAAAGGGTCTCGCTGTTTTTGTGATGTTTGAGAAACAGGGGAAAAGCAGAGGACTCTGTTTTGCTGGTTAGAATGGAGAGGTTCTTGTGTTGTTGAATTGTTTGGAGAGGGAGAGAGAGAGAGAGAAGAAGAAGAAGAAGAAGAAGAAGAAGAAGAAGACGAGAGGAGGAAGGGGAAGGGGATTGAGCATGAGTGATGGGAGGGGTGTGGGGTGGGTATTTGTAGTCCTCCAAAGTGGAAGGCATATAGCTTTGAGGGGAGAGAGGTAGGCAGGGGGGCCTTTTTACACCACTTGAATTATACAATTCTTAGTATGGTACAAACTACAACTAGAAATGAAAAAGAATTTTTATTTTTATTTTTTAAGTGAAAAAAAGGCCCTATTATGTTTTTTTTAAATTTAAAAAACCCCCAAAAGAAAACCCCTATTAAGTTTTTTCTTTCTTTCTTTAATTTTGAGTTAATTTGGAGAATTTGAATTTGAGCAAAAGAAAAGTACAAGATTATTTTCTAAAATCTCATGTGGACAGAAATTGGGTCTAATAAGAATGTCTTTATATGCGCTTACATGAATGTAGTTAAAGAGAGAGACAGATGGAATTTAACATTTCTCCAAAATTATCATCTTTCCTATTCTTTTCCAAGTGAAAGCCAACAAAGGGCAAGGAAGAAAAGGATTCCCCCAAATATTTTCTTGATAGTGATTGCTTCTTTGTGAATTATAAAGTTTATTTATTTATTAAATAATTCAACACTATCTAGTGACCAGTGTGTTTATGTACGATCCATATGCTACACGAGTCTTGCATTCAAAATAGAACAATTAAAGAGAGAAAAAAAAAGAAGAAAAAGACATGCATCAGCACACCCCCTTTGAAATTTCTAAGAAGTGGAATTATTAGATTGCACCTATTTCTATATTATGCTGACCACATATTATATATATATATATATATGGGGGACATGTTTCGATGTACCAGATAACCTTATTAAAAAAATATTCTCTTATCGTGAAAATATATATAAATTTTTTCGTGTTAAATTAAATATACTGCACCGATTAAATTAATTCTTAAACAACTATTTGACAAGAGAACATTACTCTCAACTAGAAAATCGAAAGCTATGTATTATTCTAAATCCGATCAAGATGGAAGATTCATGCTATATGGACCAAGAGGAAAGACTCCATGTTGCATGCATCAATCATTATGCTTGGGGAAAACAGAAAAGGAAAAAAAATTAGTGTCTGCAGGCGACAGAATCTGATGGGCATATTTTCCTATGGGGATTTGAAATAAGGGGGAGGTGTGAGTCCCACCCAATATGACGCTTAGTCAATCTTGTGTTCAAATATAGTCATAATAATGCCTCATCATGCCTGCTACAAATATTGTCAACAATATCATGTTTTTCGGTTTAAAATTTGCAACTTACCCACCAAACAATTTCATTGGTATTGTTTTTCCATCTCAATTACAACCTTTGAAATTTGAAAGAATCTCAAGGTACGGCCTTTTCATTACTTTTTAAATTATTTTTCTCTCTCTTTGAATATTTCCAGCTTGGTATTTGTACGTTGGGTGTGTTTAACATTATTATGTTCCTGAGGGCCGTGACTTTGCATCAAATTAGGGTTGGTAATGGGTTGTGTTGTGTTAGGATTATATACGTGTCAAGAATGCTCAACTTAAATTCGATCTGTTTAATAAAAGTATCATTTAAGGGTTGACCGCTAATTTTTTGTAAGAGTTTCGAGTCATGTCGGGTTAACTCGCTAAGTGGTAGCAAATAAAAAAATTCTAAATTTTGATAATTTAATAAAATAATTGCTTTTTTTTTAAATATATAAAATAGTGATTGTATTTTGTCTCTCTCTCTCTCTATGTGTGAAGATTGAGAAAAAAGAAATAACAAAGAAAACGAAGAAGAAACAAACTAATGGGTTGGCGGATTACATAGGTAATTTAGCGGATTGACGGATTACATAGGTATTTTAACGGGTTGATGGATTGATCCAAAATTCACTCATTTATAAACAGGTTAACGCCAAATTGACTCAAAAATGACTTAAAAATTTAATCATACAGATTAACCTGCTAATTTTCTATACAGATTTCAAGTCGTGTATCGAATCGTATAAAAAAAATTCACCCCTACATCAAACCCAAAAGGCCATGCAGCTGTGCATATTGTCTATGGCCACTTCACTAATTGTACGGACATTTTAAGCAGACATGTTTAAAAGCTTGCTAGCTAGCTAGCTCCTTTGAAAAGGAAGGAAGTGATCCTCCACTAAGTTACCCTTTTGTTTGTCGGCTAGGTGCTTCCCTATGGAACCTTGAAAAAAAAATCTTTCTCTCTCTCTCAAGAGATAAACTTTCTTGCCACGCGGCGAGAAGATAAATGATATGCAAATATGACCTATAATTTTTATTTCAAATTCAAATTTTGTAACACATGTTATGTTTTAACTGGACAATACTTGTCGACACCATAAAAAATGAGATCGAAGGCCAGCTTAGTGTGAGGAGAATGGAAAACCAGCTCAAGCTAATGAGCAAGAACCACTTGCGCGCACACACACAACCCTGAACCATGTGGGAAGACAACAAATGACCTACCCTAAATGCTAAAGGCATGCCTAGGAGTCTAGGACACTACCCTACAAATGTTGCTTTTAGGACTATAGGAGGGGCGATTGTGGCTGTGGGTTTCCCAGTATAGAAATGTAGGGCAGAAAGTTTGATCAATTGGAGGGAAAAGTAAAAAGAAAGCAGCCGGCAATCAAAATTTTTATATATGCATCTGCAGCCATTTGCACGTTGCCTTGTGTTTTATGATTTATGCTGACCAACAGAAATCTGTATAATATTAGCAAAATTGGATCACATTGACATCAAAAGTGAACTGTTTTCAAATAATTTTATCATATAAATCACCGACCTCTTTTTGGTCAAGTGCATGCTACTAAGGCATTCTATATATTTCTTTTTTCTTGGCTACAATTGAAATCAGAGGTCCAAAAGGCCCAAGAGGCCAAGACTATATGCATGAGAGTGATGCTGAGTTGCTGAGCTGACTTGACTTTGGCTTATCTGATAATAGGAACTCCCCCAACCAAAGAAAATCGATCACTAATGCTAATGGGATGATTAAATATAGAAAAGCATATTAGCATAAGAAATCACTAGATGCTATCTATTTACTCTATTGTGTTTTTGCTAAGAGGATGTTCTGTAACGTCATTGTTTCCGCTTTTCTTTTAATAATTTATATTTCAATGACTATTTTGGAGTGCTAATAATAACTCAATTCCTCTCAACCGAAGTTTTCATACCACTTGCCGGCTGGCTTGTCTTGCCTCAAGTAAGTGATTTTCATTTTGGTTTCTTTACTTTTTGCAAATCTCACTTATATATTATTTTATTGAGAAATTAAGATAATTTCCCTCTAAAATATAATTTAATTGGTACTTAATTAAAACATGGAAGACGTGCTTTCACTAATTCCTTAAAAAAAAAAAAAAATATCATGTCTTCTTTCTATTTTTTTCTATGATGTAGTGAAATACATCATTCCTGACCAGAAAATGAAAGCCATCACCCCATAATTAATTCGTAGGAAAGTCAGCATATGAGAATGTATAATTAAGATACAGCCTAAAAGTGAACACAGTAGATTCTCACTCTAAAAAATTTGATGCAAAAAGAATTGTGGATAGCAACCCATTTACTGTGCAAGTAAAATTTGGAGAGAAAAACTCACGGATCCTTCCGTCACCAATGCGATATTCTGGCTCAAAATTTGGAGCCAGTTGTACATTGACTATCCAAACAACTAAACCAGGTCAAATACCATGTACTTTGATCCTCCAATGCTATTAATCCATATCCAAAGGAAAATTAACCATCTAATAATATCTCTCATCCACCTGTTCAATCTTATCCCACTTTAATTTCTAGCTTGAGGACATGTGCTCATAGATGACTCCATCTTAAAGTAAATACTCCCACAAAACCTGAATTTAATAACCTTTTGGTATCATACTTTTTTTTCCGTCTCTTAAGGTCCGTTTGAAATTGCTTTTAAAAAGGATAAAACCAATTTTAATAGCGTTTTAGTAGAAAACTTTATGTGCTTTCGAGTCACAAAAGCGCTTTTTAAAGATGCTCTTCAAAACTCTTATGTACAGACACTTCTAGAAAAACACTTGCTTTTCTACAAAAACAGTCTCAAATGAACCCTTAGTTAGTCCAAAAGCTAGCTTCGTCGACAAGCTAATTGAATGGCAAAGAGAGCATTGCAAGTATGCATCAGAATCTGCGTCTTTTACTCCCAAATTAAATTTGTTGACAGGCGCAGACAGAGAGAGAGAGAGGGCGATAATTTTGCATCAGATTCCATCATAGATTTCTGAGATTTTGTATTGGGAGAGAATCTTTAAGAAAGTAAACGTCATGTCCCTTTGGCTTTAAGTGAAAGCCTAAAGTTAAGCCTTTGATTGTTTTCCCCATAGATTATTTTTAATTAAGACTTTATTGAGAAAGACAAGAGAATCCAGTTCATGGCTTACACAAGCAAGTAAACAAAGCACACTCGCACACCCACCTTTTTGACCCATGTTATGATGTTAGTGCCACACCTTTCCCTTCCATTTTTTTAAATTAATAACTTAATAAATTAGTATTTCCTTCTTAAACTTCATTGTAATTAAATAAGTAATGAAAGCCTACGTAATCCATGCAGACATGTCATGCAAGTAATGGCCATTAATTTAATTTAATTACAAAGTTAACAGCCAACATCCAGCCCACGAAAAATTTTTTAGAACGCGCAGTGCATCGTCGCAGTCGAAGGTTGGCCTTCAAAGATTGTGATATTTTTTTCACTGGCACTTCCACTACCTATGTATGATAGTGATAATAATCATTAAATAATGGTAATCACATGAATGCAGATATTATTGCGTAATTTTAGATTACCAAAGTTCAGCTAGAGTTTCTGCATTTGGAGTAAGTACATCCCTTGTTGTGACGAGTGAACCGACTTGTTTGTTTGTTGGATCTTGGTTTGGAATTTTCAATTTAAATTCCTTGATTTGTGGGACTGATTTATGATTTTATTTCATTTGAGTCAATTAATTTAATTTAGCTTTTAATTAAGTTAAAATTCTTCGTTTAAGAAAATTGATTCAAGGTTGCCATATGCACTTAGCCACTAAGAGAGAGAGAGAGAGGAAAAAAAACGCATTAAATGAAAGAATATGGAATTCTGTAGTTTGTATTGATATCAATGAGACTGTAATGTACAAGCTTTATACAGATTGCAAATGCTATTCTAAGTAAATAGGAAATCCATTCCAAGTAAGTCAATCACAATAGCTGTGATGGACTCAATCTTAGCTAATTACTGGGATTGTGCTAATCACAATAGTTGACCAATTTCTTTCTTTTAACACTCCCCCTCAAGTTGGAGTGTGAATGTCTATTACACCCAACTTGCCAAGATGGGATTGGAACAAGGGTGTAGGCAACGGCTTAGTGAAAATATCAGCAACTTGATGTTTTGTTTGCACATGAGTTGTCTGGATTTCTCCATTTTGAATTCTCTCACGAACAGTATGGCAATCCAATTTGATGTGCTTGGTCCGTTCATGATAAACTGGGTTGGCTGCAATGTAGAGTGCTGCATTGTTGTCACAAAGTAAGGTGGCTGGTTGGTGATGTTTCACTTGTAGGTCCTGTAAGAGGTATCGCAACCAAGTAAGTTCACAAGTGGTGGCTGGCATGGAGCGGTACTCAGCTTCTGCAGACGACCTTGAGATAGTAACCTGCTTCTTGATTTTCCATGATATGAGTGACTTGCCAAGAAAGATACAGTATCCAGTAATTGAGCGCCTTGTAAAAGGACATCGTGCCCAGTCCGCATCACAATATGAAGTCAAGTGAAGTGGCCCATTCAAAGAGAATAATAACCCTTGGCCAGGAGCTCCTTTAAGGTAATGAAAGAGCCGACGTGCTGTGTCAAAATGGTGCTTTCGGGGCTCATGCATAGACTGACTGAGTGTATTTACTGCATATGTGATTTCTGGTCTTGTTATTGTCAGATAGATTAATCTTCCAATAAGTCTTCGATAACGAGTAGGGTCTTTTAGAGGGTCACTCCCTGTAGGCATGAGGGCAACATTGGCTTCCATAGGAATTTTTTTAGGCTTAGCACCAAGTAAGCCTGCATCTTCCAAGATATCTAGTGTATACTTCCGTTGACAAAAAGAAATGCCAGACTTGGACCGTGCAATTTCAACTCCAAGGAAGTACTTTAAAGGTCCAAGCTCTTTGATTTTGAAACAGGTGCCAAGAAAATGTTTAAGGTCTCGTAAGGCATCATCATCATTTTCAGTGATTATCATATCATCA
Source organism: Prunus persica (assembly GCF_000346465.2). Classification (NCBI taxonomy): domain Eukaryota; kingdom Viridiplantae; phylum Streptophyta; class Magnoliopsida; order Rosales; family Rosaceae; genus Prunus; species Prunus persica. The sequence goes on from NC_034009.1 coordinate 12,149,438, forward strand.
ACATATAACAATATAACAGTGAAAGATTTACCATGTGTTTGTGTAAACATAGAATAATCTGCTTGGATTCAAAGAAACCAATATTCTGTATAGCAGATGAAAACTTACGAAACCAGCTTCGAGACGCCTGTTTGAGACCATATAAGGATTTTTGAAGACGACACACAGTGTGCTCCCCCTATCATCGATACCTCGACGGTGGAAGCATGTAGACTTCTTCATGAAGGTTGCCATGAAGAAAAGCATTGTGCACGTCCATCTGATGAAGTGGCCAATTGCGGACAGATGCAATAGTTAGAAGATAGCGGACAGTGATAAGCTTAGCAACATGAGCAAATGTCTCAATATAATCAATGCCTTCATGTTGGGTGAATCCTTTGGCGACCAAGCGAGCTTTGTATCTCTCAATGGAACCGTTAGAATTGTACTTGATTTTGAAAACCCATTTGCATCCAATCGGACGATGACCAATGGAACTAAGGACCAAGTGTTGTTCTTCTCCAGAGCTGTAATTTCAGAATTCATGGCCTCAACCCAGTGTGGGTTATATCGTGCCTCCTCATAGGTGTTGGGTTCAACCAATTGAGAGATATTGTTGACAAAAATTCTATGATGCTCAAAAAAATTGGAGTGAGATACATACCGAGTGATGAGGTAGCGAGTGCCATGATTGGGGAAGGAGCGCCAGGAGCAAGCAGGGCAGCATGGTGAGCTTGGTAATCTTTGAAGTGGGAAGAAGTTTGGTAGGGCGGGTGGATTTGCGAATAGGTGGGGGGTGGGCGTCGATGGAAGGTTAGGAGGGAAGAGTAGGAAGATGTGGTGTGTGATGTGTGGAGACGACGTTGAGGTGTCAAGCGATGAAGGAGGGGCGTCATCTAATGCCACGGGAGAGGGATGTGAGGAGGTAGTTGGAGAATCAGAGATGGTGAGGTCTGGGGTTACCTGGGTTTGCAGATCATGGCTAGATGGGGTTCTGGTAGAGATAATAGGTCATGGGATAGAGTGCGTAAGACAATAGTGTCATCTTGATTTTCGGACGGGGATGTAGAAAATGGGAATATATTTTCGTGAAAAACCACATCTCGAGAGGAGAGAAATTTTTGTGTACTAAGATCATAAAGACGATAACCCTTTTGACCAAGTGGATAACCAAAGAAGACACATCGATGAGCCCATGCATCAAACTTGTGTTTGGGAAGAAGATTGGTAGCATAACACAAACAACCAAAAACCCGTAAATTAGAATAATTGGGAGATTTGTTGTGCAAGAGTTCATATGGGGATTTATGTTTGAGTAAGGGTGTGGGGAGGCGATTTATGAGATAGCATACAGTTTGTAAACTTTCCCCTAAAAAACGTAAGGGAATGTTGGCCTGGAAACGGAGTGCCCTACCCACATTTAAAAGATATCGATGTTTTTGCTCAACTATGCCATTTTGTTGAGGTGTATATGGACATGAGTGTTAGAAAATGGTACCTTTGTCTCTAAAAAAGGATTGGAGAGACAAAAATTCACTCCAATTAAACACAAGGTTTTGACAGGAAGATTGAATTGGGTTTGGACCCAAGAGAAAAATGATTTTATCACCCCTTGTGTTTTCGATTTAAAATTTAAGAGATGGATCCATGTAAATCGGGTAAAATCATCCACAATAGTTAGAAAATATCGTGCACCAGTATGAGTGTGAATTTTGTGTGGCCCCCAAATGTCACAATGAATTAAATCAAAAGGTGCATTAGATGACATTGAAGTAGATGGAGAAAAAAATAAGCGAGTTTGCTTTGCTAAAGGACAAATATCACAAACATGATTTGGATCACAGACAACTTCTGGAATTTTATTGGAATGGAACTGAGTAGGTGCATTGGATGGGTGCCCCAGACGTTGGTGCCAAAGATGGGAGGTGTGGTGAACATGATGAGCTAAATGTGGATTTTGGGTAGCATTGAGGTAGTAGACCCCATTAAAATGCTTGCCCATGCCAATCGTCCTCCCTTTGTTCACGTCCTTCACAATACAAAATTTATCAAAGAAAATCACAACACACTTCAATCCTCTTGTCAATTTGCTCACATATAATAAGTTCACATTGAATTGTGGGACATGAAGAACACCATCAAGAGTTAAGGCTTCAGACAATTTAATGGACCCAATATTTTTGATTTCTGCTTTTCCTCCATTGGGTAAACCAACAAAATCATGTTGAGTATTGATTGTGTTGTGTGTAGGTGCAAAACATGAAATATGATCTGAGGCTCCACTGTCCATTATCCAATATATATTTGAATGTGGGTCATGCTGTGAAAGATTGCAGGTGGATGTAACAATACCCGTTGCATTTGCAAGTGGAAAATTACCGGGTCGGTTGTGTAAAAAGGCGATCAATTGATTGTATTCTTCGGTAGTGAAAGTTGGGCTTTCTTTGGATTTGTTGTCATGCTCTGGAATTGGATCCTTTTCGGCAGTATAGGCAACATGCCTTTTGTTTTTGAGCTTGGCATTCTTGCCATGCAATTTGTGGCCCACAGGAAAACCATTGAGATAATAACAATTTTCAATTGTGTGAGTGTCTCCATCGTAATAGGAACACTTCAGAGACCTCCTTGAGTAGGAGTCGTGCTTGTCATCCCTGGCACCAGGGGGTTTTGCCGCTGCTGAGTTGCCGGAGCTTGTGCCGCCCTTGGTGGTTGTATAGCGACCTGTTTGCATAGCATGGGATCCAATTTGACAGTTTGCCACGTCCATCTGCCGCTCGTGTTGGAGGATCAAGCCATGAACGCGGCTTGTGTCGGGGATCAGCAACATCATCAGAATAGCCCCACGCACAGTTGAATAAGGTTCGTTAAGACCCATTAAAAATGGCATAACTCTCTCATTCTCTTCTCTTGAGGCACGTGTTTTGGAACCCTCGCAATTGCAGATGATGGGTTCATGATAGGAATCTAATTCATCCCATAGGGTCTTAAGTTTGGTGTAATATTCCGAAATCGTAAGGTGCCCTTGTCGATGTTCGGCGATTTCTTGGCGGATTTGGTAAATCTTGGAATCGTTGCTCTGTGAGAACCAGTCCTTAAGATCATTCACACCATGGATGCGCTGGTGCAATAAAGCACACTGCTTGCAATATCGGGATGTAGTGATTGCAGAATCCACGATAACACCATGTCGTTGCATCTCTGCCAAATGGAAAATTTGGCATCGGTGCTTGCTGGGGTTTGATGGTTCCATCAATGAATCCTAGTTTGTTTTTAGCACTCAAGGCAATTCGAATTGAACGGCTCCATTGACCATAATTATGGCATTCGAGAGGCTTGGAAACGAGAACAAGGCCAGGTGAGTCTGAATGGTGTAGGGTGAGTGGATCGGATATGGTGATTTTAGATTCGGATGATTTTTTGTCACCCATGTTGGTGATCTGTATTGGTTGGTTGTTTGTAGTGGCGGAAGACGTTTGGGCAGAGTCACCAATATTGGTGCTCTGATACCATGAAAGAATATGGAATTCTGTAGTTTGTATTCATATCAATGAGACTGTAATGTACAAGCTTTATACAGATTGCAAATGCTATTCTAAGTAAATAGGAAATCCATTCTAAGTAAGTCAATCACAATAGCTGTGATGGACTCAATCTTAGCTAATTAATGGGATTATGCTAATCACAATAGTTGACCAATTTCTTTCTTTTAATATTAAATGCTTGAGAGATTGGCTAGCCATAGCTACTATTGCTTCCTTGATGCATATTCAAGCTACAATCAAATTGCCATAGCCCCAAAAGATGAACGGAAGATGCCATTCACATGTCCATTTGGCACTTTTGCTTATAGCAGGAGGATGCCTTTTGGTCTTTGCAATGACCCAGCCACCTTCCAAAGGTGCATGATGAGTATTTTCTCCGACATGATACCTGGATCTCGTTAAATCCTCGGTGTTCTTTAGCTTTTTGTGGGAAAGAGTTTATCCAAATGAATATTGTATTGTCATAAGCAATGAAATATCGATAATATTGATGAAATATTGAGGATATTATCATTTTTTTTCAAGGTATAGGATATTTTGGAACATATCCATACACATATGTATAAGTATCGATAATATCGAAAAATATCAACGTCGATAATTTCTCTCACACTTCAGCAACATTTGGCCAAAATATTGTTATAATATCTATAATATCGACATGATGAAGACAATGAAAAATGTGAAGAGTTATTTACACTAACACCCCTTAGTTTTCTTGTGTTTTCACGAAACCCCATCAAGTCTCAAAAATTACACAAACACCCTTTGAGGAGGTTTCAATTTGTTTTCACAAAACCCTTTTCGTTGATTGTTTGTCCAAAAATTGATGATTTCATTGAAATATATATATATATATATATGCAAATGACAAAACTAACCTCAATGAAGCATATGCAATCTAATCCCAAAAGCTAACTTTGTCATTAGGGGAATTTTTTTGTATAAAATCAATGAAAATGAGTTTTGTGAAAACAATTTAAAACCTCATGGGGTGTTCTTGTAATTTCTACAAACCTCAAGGAGTTTTGAAAAAAAGTCGAAAACCTTAGGGGGTGTTAGTATAAATAACACAAATTTGAACTTTATAAGAACTCTATGTGATACTAAGTCACTCGTGTATCTTACCATGCAATATTAATGTATAAAGTGTAAAATATTGTAGTAAATCATTATAAATAAATGATTATGGTGTGTTTAATCTTCTTTCATTAATTACTACATATTTTCTACACTCGCAATGTTTGTCATCTCGCTATATAATCAACTTAGTTAAACACTCGATCTACTTAATAAATATTCACCAAAGTTTCAAGAAATTTTTTCAAGTTTTTCTTACAATTTCCGTGGTTTTTATTCAATTTTTATCGATGCGATAATTTTTCGATATTTCCATCAAAATTTCCGTGTTTTTGGACTACTGATATTTCCGAAACCATCAATATTTTAGACCTTGGTCATGAGCCATGTGTAATTTCCTAAGACCCACAACTTGCACGAGTCAACTTTGACTAATCAAGTGGTCAAACTTTACATTATTGACTACCAAAATTTTGATGTCTACGAACTCATTATCCCAAAAACAAAAAAAAAAACAAAAAAAAAATCATAACAGGTTTACAAATTATCATTAAACAACAAGTACATGGAGCTATAGAGTATCAAACAACCAACGCCAAAGTTGACATTGTGCAATGGAAATATATTCGAGCCATGGTCAAAAGGAAAGCAACCTTTAGATAGGGAAGGGCAAGTTTGTTGAAGAAAGTGAGCGAACTCACCACATCAAGCAATGTGATTGCCTTTCTACCACAATTACATGGGAAGGCCACACAACTGGCTCATCATTGTCTAGCCCATAGACAATGGCAAAAGCACTCGCACAACATAAGACATGAGCTCACTCACTTCCTTCGAAAAACATCCCGTCCTTGTTTCGAAGTTGGATTCTTTGCATTATCATTCAAATATGTAAACAATATTCACCTTCTTCCAAGTTATGGTTGATTATACCCACATCATGGCTTTATATAGAACAAGAGAAGAGCCATTTTGGTTTTTAAATTGGTAGAAAATCTATAGTTGCATATTCTAGGATTACGGTTCCTATTAGTAAGAGAATTAATTTTGATTCTCGCTACGGCGCGCAACCCGTTATTATTGAATGCTAGGTGTTGAAAATATATAAAGATTTAAGATTTAATTATATGAATTTTCCAATGATCCTTAAACTTATACCCAAGTTTCATTTTAGTTGTCCAACTTTCGCATGTGTTCCAATTTAGTCATTTCGTAACATTTTTTGTTGATTTTTAGAGGGTACAGGTACAGTTATATCCAACCTATACATAATCCACATTACAGACTCAAAATTTTGCACAAATTGCCGAGAAATTCATGGAGCCGAACCTTGGCCGGCTTCGGCATGCAGCTGCTACTAGTACTAAGAAATAGGCAAGGGAAAGCGCAAGACCATTCACCAAACCCCATTAAATGACACATATCATAAGGGACAATTGGATTCCATGAACCAACATTCTTCAACCCAAAACAACTTCTAAACCTTCATCTGCTAAGAAATCGAAGCAAACAGATGACAAAGGTATGAGAATTTTATACCTCAAGATTTAAATACAAAAGTAGAGTCGTCGTCCATATTTTTTTTGGTGCTTTGTGACTAAAACCAATAAATATAAACAAGTTCTTTGAGTTTATTTAAAGAACTAAAAATATATATTCATAGAAGAATTTCGAGCATCCTATATCTTTTTAACTCAAAATGTGTTATGATTTGAAAGCTATTGTTACAAGCTTTAAAATCCCATAATCTTGTTGAAACACAATTTTAACAAGTCAAAACTGAGCTTGAATATCATAAATCTGGCATTAAAAATCCAGATTTTCTAACAGTGTCAAATGAAAATCGGAATGAACTATAAGGATGAAAATGAAAACTTGCACATGTATTATTCTGTCATCCTTGTCCTCTCTGTTGAAATGTAAATTGGCTAGCTAATTTCTTGTTAGTTAGTAATTTACTTAGTCTGCTTTTCTTTTTAGCTTCATTAAGCATTATGTTAGTTAAGTGACTTGAGCTCATATGCCAAGTGTAAGGTGTAAAGCAGTCAGTTAGTTTCCAACGGCTCTTAGCCTTTGTACTGCCATGTGTCACATTCACATTGGCTCTTGTAATAGAATTGTGGTGATTGGCTGATGTAATGAGAGAATGAGAATGAATATAAAAGGCGTGATCTCTGCATTTTGGTTCTGCAGATCATACCAGAGAACTTTCCTATTTTTCTCTGTTTTCTCTTCTGAGCTCACTCTTCCCTGTACCTTTCTAGCTCCCTCAGTAATCCAAAACTTCAACATGGTATCAGCAGCGAAGGTTGGATCTGGATAGTGGGCGTTGAAGCTGTGTAAGCTGAGCTTGGAAAATCCAATGAAAAATTTCCGACTCAGTTCATCGATTCCAGTCTCAAATGACTGGGTCAGGTGGTAGTGATCTTCGGGCTCCAATATTCAATGGTGATAACTATGAATTTTGGAAGATCCGAATGAGAACTATTTTTAAGTCGCATGGAATCTGGGATCTAGTTGAAAGGGGTCTTGGGATTTTAGAATCAAAAGGGAAGAAGGTTGATGAAGAAGGGTCATCAGAGTCAGAGAAGGTGTCTTTGTTAATGAAGGATTCTAAGGCACTTGGTATTATCCAAGGAGCTGTCTCAGATGACATTTTCCCCAGAATCTCAAATGAAGAAACCTCAAAAGGTGCTTGGGATGTTTTACATCAAGAGTTTCATAGTGATAAGCAAGTGAGATCTATTAAGCTACAGGGTCTGCGTCGAGATTTTGAATACACAAGAATGAAGGATGATGAAACCTTGTCTGTGTATCTCACTCGTTTGCTTGAGTTGGTGAATCAAATGAAGGGATATGGGGAAGATCTATCCAAAGGAAAGTTAGTTCAAAAACTTCTTATAAGCCTGACTAAAGAGTTTGGTTTGCTCAACGGCTTGATAGACATGCTGAGAGCACCACTGAGAAAGCCTTCAGCAGCATGAGCATAAACCAAAAAGGATCTCAGTCAAATTCTAGCTTTGGTAATAACAAATCAAAGACGAATTGGAAATCGACGGGTAAGAAATGGGATTCAAAATCTCAAAATAATGTCAACCAAGGAGGAAAGCATGAACAAGGCGAAAAATCAGAACAAGCTAAGGGAAAATGCAAGCATTGTGATAAACTACACTATGGAGAGTGTTGGTTTAAACGGAAGCCAAAATGCTATGGTTGCAATTGATTTGGGCACTGCATTAAGGACTGTGATCAAGCAAACAAGGCTGGAAAAGTAGCAAATATTGCTAATCAGGTAACTGAACCTGCAACAATGTTTTATGCATGTCATTCTACTACTATTGGAAAGAATATGAATATGTGGTATGTTGACAGTGCATGTAGTAATCATATGACCTCACATGAGTCTTTGCTTGTGAACATTGATAAAAATGTGAAATGTAGAGTCAAAATGGGTACTGGTGATTTGGTACAGTCAACTGGCAAAGGCACTTTGGTCATAGAAATGTAGGGTGTCACTAGATATGTAAGATCCCACATTAACCAACAGAGAGGGGGTGATGTGCCTTATATGTGCACACTCGCATCCATTTAGAACGAGGCCTTTTGGGAGCTCACTGGCTTCGAAGTCGTAGGAACTCTGAAGTTAAGCGAGTTGGGGGCCAGAGCAATCCCAGGATGGGTGACCCACTGGGAAGTTGCTCGTGAGTTCCCAGAAATAAAACCGTGAGGGCAGAGAGGGGGGCCCAAAACGGACAAAATCGTGCTACGGCGGAGCCAATCCCGGGGTGTGACAATTTGGTATCAGAGCCACTCTGTCGTGTGGTGCGAGTGTGCTGACGAGGACGTCGGGCCCTTAAGGGGGTGGATTGTAAGATCCCACATCAACCAACGGAGAGGGGGTGATGTGCCTTATATGTGCACACCCGCATCCATCTAGCACGAGGCCTTTTGGGAGCTCACTGGCTTCGAAGTCGTAGGAACTCTGAAGTTAAGCGAGTTGGGGGCCAGAGCAATCCCAGGATGGGTGACCCACTGGGAAGTTGCTCGTGAGTTCCCAGAAATAAAACCGTGAGGGCAGAGAGGGGGGCCCAAAACGGACAAAATCGTGCTACGGCGGAGCCAATCCCGGGGTGTGACAATTTGGTATCAGAGCCACTCTGTCGTGTGGTGCGAGTGTGCTGACGAGGACGTCGGGCCCTTAAGGGGGGTGGATTGTAAGATCCCACATCAACCAACGGAGAGGGGGTGATGTGCCTTATATGTGCACACCCGCATCCATCTAGCACGAGGCCTTTTGGGAGCTCACTGGCTTCGAAGTCGTAGGAACTCTGAAGTTAAGCGAGTTGGGGGCTAGAGCAATCCCATGATGGATGACCCACTGGGAAGTTGCTCGTGAGCTCCCAGAAACAAAACCGTGAGGGCAGAGAGGGGGGCCCAAAGCAGACAATATCGTGCTACAGCGGAGTTGATCCCAGGATGTGACAAGATACATTAAGGAAGTTATGATTGTCCCTGGTTTGGATGAAAACCTATTAAGTGTAGGTCAAATGGTAGAACATGGATATTGGCTTGTCTTTGGTGATAATGTGGTTGATATTTATGGGGATAGGCAGATGCATGATTTGATTGCAAGTGTACCAATGAAGGGAAATAGATGTTTTCCTTTAAGCCTAGAATATGTCAAACCTTCTATGGCTAATAAAGTAACAGTTGAGGAGTCATCTTGGCTTTGGCATAAGAGGTATGGACATCTAAACTATACTAGTTTGATGCTCCTGCAAGACAAAGAAATGGTGCAAGGTCTGCCTAGATTACAAGTCACAAAGCATGTGTGCTCTGGCTGTGCTACAGGAAAAGGTCACAGAGAACCTTTTGACAAGGAGAAAGTTTGGAGAGCATCACAGCCCTTAGAACTGATACACTCTGACATCTGTGGTCCAATGTAGACTATCACTCTTAGAGGGAATAGATACTTTCTCACCTTCATTGATGACCACACTAGAATGTGTTGGGTGTTTTTCTTACAGCATAAGTCTCAAGCATTCAACATATTGAAAAGGTTCAAAAACATGGTTGAGCTGCAAAGTGGTTATCAAATTAAGAAGTTAAGAAGTGATAGAGGTGGAGAATATACATCATTGGAATTTTCAAAGCTTTGTGAAGAGATGAGATTAGAAAGGCAACTGACTATAGCTTACTCTCTGCAACAGAATGGAGTTGCAGAGAGAAAGAATCGTACTGTGATGGAAATGGCAAGAACAATGATGCATGAGAAGAAAATTCCTTTGAAATTTTGGGCAGAAGCTGTCAATACAACTGTATATCTGCAAAATAGAAGTCCAACAAGTGCTCTGGATAATACAACTCCATTTGAGAAGTTTAGTGGAAGGAAACCAGGTGTCAAACACTTGAGAATCTTTGGCTCTCTATGCTACATTCACATCCCTTCACAGAAAAGGCACAAACTATAGGAAACTGGTGAGAAGGGAGTATTTGTAGGCTATGGAATTTGTGAAAAAGGATATAGAGTACTCAATTTGAGAACTCAAAAGATTGAACTGTCTATGAGTGTTATTTTTGATGAGAAAGCCATGTGGGATTGGGAATCAAATGAGGCAGTACAAGTGGAGGTTACAATTCCTTGGAATGATAATAAAAGCTCAATGACATTTGAGTTTGATTCAGAAGCAAGTGACTCACCTCAGTCTGTGCAATCTCCTCTAAGAACACAAGCTGTTAGTGACCTGCAAGCAACTATGAATTTAGTTCCACCTGTTTCACTAGTTTCAACTTCTGAAACTTATGACCATACTCCAAGGAAATGGAAAAGTTTGGATGAAGTGTATGCTCAATGCAAGATGAGCATCATTAAACTTGAAAACTTTAGTGAAGCAGTTAAGGATGAAGCCTGGAAAAGGGCTATGACAGAAGAAATGTTGATGATAGAGAAGGATTCAACTTGGGAGTTAGTTGATAGACCAAGCAACAAACCAATTGTTGGAGTGAAGTGGGTCTACAAAACCAAGCTAAACCTTGATGGCTTCATTCAAAAGCACAAAGCAAGGCTTGTAGCCAAAGGTTACACACAAAAACCAGGGGTTGATTTCAATGAAACCTTTGCACCCGTGGCAAGGTTAGACACTATTAGAACACTCATTGCACTGGCTGCATAGAAAGGTTGGAAGCTGTGGCAATTGGATGTAAAATCAGCATTTTTGAATGGTGTACTTGAAGAGGAAGTATATGTGGATCAACCGGATGGTTTTGTGGTTGAAGAGGCTGAAGATAAAGTGTATAGATTAAGAAAGGCTCTTTATGGTCTAAAACAAGCACCAAGGGCCTGGTATAGTGAGATTGATACATATCTCATTCACTGTGGTTTTTATAGAAGCTCAAGTGAAGCAACTCTATATGTGAGAAACAAAGAAGGAATTGGTGTCTTGATAGTATCAATCTATGTAGATGATATTGTATACACAGGGAGTAGTACAAGAATGATGGAAGAGTTTAAAACAGAGATGATGTCCAAGTATGAAATGTCAGATTTTGGATTACTTCACCACTTTCTTGGAATGGGGATAACTCAAACTGAAGGGAGTATTTTTATACATCATAAAAAGTATGCCTTTACTCTCTTGGATAAATTTGGCCTTAAGGATTGCAAATCAGTGAGCACTCCATTGGTTGCCACTGATAAATTGCAAAGAGAGGATGGAAGTGAAGCTGCAGATGAAAGTTTGTACAGGAAAATTGTTGGAAGCTTGCTATATCTAACTGCAACCAGACCAGATATTATGTTCTCAGCTAGTCTGCTTGCAAGGTTCATGCACAGTCCTTCTAAGCTGCACTATGGAGCTGCTAAAAGAGTTCTAAGGTACATGCAAGGCACAATTGATTATGGAATTGAGTATGTGACTGGAAAATCTGCATTTTTAGTAGGATATTGTGACAGTGACTGGAGTGGATCTGAGGAAGATATGAAAAGTACTTATGGATTTGCATTTTCATTTGGAAGTGGTGCTTTTTTGTGGGCATCAGTCAAACAACATAGTGTGGCTCTTTCAACAGCAGAAGCAGAGTATGTGAGTGCAGCAGAAGCAACATCACAAGCCATTTGGCTCAAGTTTGTTCTTGAAGATTTTGGGGAAGAGCAGACTACTGCAACAACTGTGTTTTGTGACAACACTCCAGCCATAGCCATGTCTAAAAATCCTGTTTTTCACCAAAGAAGTAAGCATATTCGTAGGAAGTTTCATTTTATCAGAGATGCAATTCAAAATGGTTAAATTGATTTGGTTTACTGCAAAGGTGAAGAACAAATAGCTGACATCTTTATCAAGGCTCTTCCCAAGGACAGATTTAGTTATTTGAGAAGTCTACTTGGTGTGAAATCAGCTAACACTTTAGAAGGGAGTGTTGAAATGTAAATTGACTAGCTAATTTCTTGTTAGTTAGTAATTTACTTAGTCTGCTTTTCTTTCTAGCTTCGTTAAGCATTATGTTAGTTAAGTGACTTGAGCTCATAGGCCAAGTGCAAGGTGTAAAGCAGTCAGTTGGAAGCTCTTGTAATAGAATTGTGGTGATTGGCTGATGTAATGAGAGAATGAGAATGAATACAAAAGGTGTGATCTCTGCATTTTGGTTATGCATATCATACCAGAGAACTTTCCTATTTTTCTCTGTTTTCTCTTCTGAGCTCACTCTTCCTGTACCTTTCTAGCTCCCTCGGTAATCCAAAACTTCATCACTCTCACCTCTGGTATGGATGTTGTTATTGCTAAAATATAAAAATTATGAGAGAATATTTGTTTGTGGAAATTTTCTGTGTATTCTTCTCCTTGTAGGAGGTCATATTTATAATGAAACGAAACCTGAATGGGCAAGTAAATAATAAATTCCTAAATCTATTTACAGTAGGAAATCAGAAATTAAAGTAAATCAATTACAATTATAATAAGAATTCTTGGTGTGTAAGGAAAGTAAGTCAATATCCACAAGTCACGCCAACACTCCCCCTCACGTTGGTGCATAGATGTCGCCAATGCCCAACTGATCCAGTGAATTGTGGAATGCTTTACTGGAAATCGCCTTTGTCAAAATATCCGCCAATTGATCCTCGGATTTCACAAAAGGAAACTGAAACACTTTAGCCTCAAGCTTCTGTTTGATGAAGTATCGATCCACCTCAACATGTTTAGTACGATCATGCTGAACCGGATTCTGTGCAATGGCTATAGCAGCCTTGTTGTCACAAAAGAGATTCATTGTGGATGTAGGTTTATACCCGAGTTCAATAAGCAACTTTCTTAACCAAAGAAGTTCACAAATCCCTTTAGTCATGCCTCTGAACTCGGCTTCTGCACTGGATAAAGCTACTACATTCTGTTTCTTGCTCCTCCATGTCACCAAATTACCTCCCACGAATGTGAAGTAACCCGATGTGGATTTTCTATCTGTTACATTACCTGCCCAATCTGCATCTGAATAACCATCAATATTTAGATGACCATGCTTTGAGAACATAAGTCCTTTTCCAGGTGCAGACTTCAAATATCTAAGTATCCGAAGAACTGCATTCATGTGGTCTTCACTTGGAGAGTGCATAAATTGACTGACAACGCTCACCGCATAAGCAATGTCTGGTCGAGTATGTGACAAATAGATCAATCTTCCCACTAACCTTTAGTATCTTTCTTTGTTAGTTGGAACTTGATCCGGATATTCTCCAAGATGATGATTCTGAACAATAGGAGTGTCCGCAGGTTTACAATCTAGCATTCCTGTGTCTGTCAACAAGTCTAAGACATATTTCCTTTGAGAGAGAAATATGCCTTGCTGCGATCGAGCCACCTCAATTCCCAAGAAATACTTGAGTCCACCTAGATCCTTCATCTCAAACTCCGTAGCTAAATAGTCTTGTAGCTGTGATATTTCCTGTTTATCATTCCCAGTAATAATCATATCATCAACATAGATGATTAATGCTGTTACCTTCCCTTTTTGATGTTTCAAGAATAGAGTATGATCTGAGTTGCACTGTTTGAAACCATTGTTCTTCATTGCCATGGTGAACCGTCCAAACCATGCACGTGGTGACTGTTTCAATCCATACAATGCTTTTCGTAACCTGCAAACTGTTCCAGGCTGAGTAGTATTATATCCAGGAGGAATGTCCATGTACACCTCCTCCGTGAGTTCGCCATGTAGAAAAGCATTCTTTACATCAAACTGGTGTAGTGGCCAATCCAAATTAGCTGCAATGGACAATAAGACTCTGACGGTGTTCAACTTTGCAACTGGTGCAAAAGTTTCTTCATAGTCTATACCATAGGTCTGTGTGTACCCTTTTGCCACAAGTCTTGCCTTGTATCGCTCGATAGATCCATCTGCATTGTGTTTTATAGTAAACACCCATCTACATCCGATAGTCTTTTTTCCTCGTGGTATAGTCTCCAATGTCCAAGTCTGATTTTTCTCAAGAGCTTTCATCTCCTCTTTTATAGCTTGGACCCACTTAGGATCTTTCAATGCTTCAGAGACCTTGGTTGGAATATAGATAGCAGACAACTGATGCACAAAAGCCTTGAGTGGTTCAGACAGCTTCTCAGTGGATACATGATTTGCAATTGGATACTTGGATGTCTTGCCAATATCCGGTGAATAACGGTTTGGTAGCTTCCCACGATTTTGCCTAAAAGGTAATTGATATCCAATAGTTTTATCATCTAAATGCACAAGTCTAGTAGGAGTGGTTACCTCAAGGATATTCTCAGGAGATTGGTTTGTTGGTACTGTTGAGTTAGAAGGGGGGTCTTCATCTTGTTGTTCTGTATTGTCTGTAGGTGTGGGACTCGGATCAGAAATATCTTTGCATGGATCAGGTGGGTCAGGCAATTGATCGCTATGAATGGGCGATTGGTCACTTTTCAACAGAGAGTAATCTCGTGCTCCAGAGATATATATTTATATCTATTCATTCATTCTTGTTTCTCGGTGTGAACTTTGTTTTAGTTTGTCACTTGTTTCACTCGTGGTTGACTAAAAGATCTTCTCTACAATTGGTGTTTCTCAAGTATGGTGTCCTGTGACTCGCTTGTCAAGTTGGGCCTGCGAAATATCTCTGCCCAACTTGAGGGGGAGTGTTGGCGAGTCCTTATTTCATTAGAATTTTGGTTACTTACCAATTATATTTTGTCCTATTGTAATAGAGATTATTTTATTTAGTGTTATGGGGGTTGATGATTTTTTCAACCCTCATAGAGGTAGCACCACCGACTCATTCTCTCATTCTCCACCAACCATCGTTGAGTTGAGTGCCCAGATGGCTCTGCTCCTACAGATGCAGACTTTTATCCCGAAGATCCTTTTTTGACGACCCCGACCCCGACTCCGACTATGACGACAACGACCCCGACCCCGACTCCGAAGACGACCCCGACCTAGACTCCGAAGACGACCTCGACCCCGACCCCGACCCCAACTCCGAAGACGACCCCGACCCCCACTCCGATGATGACCCTAACCCCGAATTTGGCTATGATTCAGATCCTGATCCCGATTTCAACTCTGACTCCGGCCTCGACTCAGGCTCATATTCCGATCCCAATTCCTACTCAACTGTATCCTATGCATCTTCCGCTGCACAGATTATGACTTCTCGACTAACGACCCCGACACATGGACCAGATTGCGCATTTTGTGAAATCCGAGGATCAATTGGCGGATATTTTGACAAATGCGATTTTCAGTAAAGCATTCCACAATTCACTAGATCAGTTGGGCATTGGCGACATCTATGCACCAACGTGAGGGGGAGTGTTGGCGTGACTTGTGGATATTGACTTACTTTCCTTACACACCAAGAATTCCTATTATAATTGTAATTGATTTACTTTAATTCCTGATTTCCTACTGCAAATAGATTTAGAAATTTATTATTTACTTCCCATTCAGGTTTCGTTGTATTATAAATATGACCTCCTACAAGGAGAAGAATACACAGAAAATTCCCACAAACAAATATTTTCTCATAGTTTTAATATTTTAGCATGGTATCAGAGCCAGGTTCGATCTAGGGACCTGTACTTGTGTTCTTCTTGAAATTTAAGTGCTCTTCTCTCCCCTTGAGAGGGGGGGAGGGGGAGTGAAAGGACCTATCCCAATTACCTTGACATATTTTCATGAAGATGTTGCTTATTTCTTGACTCCGACGACCCCTTCTCTTCAAGGGGAGAGGAAGATTGAAGAGAAGTTGTGTCTGAGTGAATTAGCTAAAGTTTATATGGAAGAATTTATTGTTGCCACTGCCGTGCTCATGGGGTTTCGGTGTTCTGCCTTACCTATTGCCGTGCTCACAGGGTTTCTGTGTTCTGCTTTACCTACTGCCGCGCTCACAGGGTTTCTGTGTTCTGCCTTATCTACAGCCGTGCTCACAGGATTTCTGTGTTTTGCTATGTGCCCTATTTTTTAGGGTTTGCTCTTGTGTTTCCGCTGTGAACTTTGTTTTAGTTTGTCACTTGTTTCACTCGTGGTTGACTAAAAGATCTTCTCTACAATTGTTACTTCTCAAGTATGGTGTTCTGTGACTCGCTTGTCAAGTTGAGCGTGCGAAATATCTTTGCCCAACTTGAGGGGATGTGTTGGCGAGTCCTTATTTAGTTTGAAACTAGAGTCAGCAATTCCAAGATCGCCGCTCTGATACCATGCTAAAATATAAAAATTATGAGAGAATATTTGTTTGTGGGAATTTTCTGTGTATTCTTCTCCTTGTAGGAGGTCATATTTATAATACAACGAAACCTGAATGGGTAAGTAAATAATAAATTCCTAAATCTATTTACAGTAGGAAATCAGGAATTAAAGTAAATCAATTACAATTATAATAGGAATTCTTGGTGTGTAAGGAAAGTAAGTCAATATCCACAAGTCACGCCAACAGTTATTAGAATTACAGGTTACATTATTTTACTCATTTTCAGACAACTGATTTGTGCCATAAAATTTCTGGTTCTTCTTTTTTTTTTTTTATAGAGTTTTTGGGATGCATAGGTACTGTAACTTTGCAGTATGTTGCTACTTTACGAGAACAGGTAGAACAACTAGCTGAGGAGAGAACTCCAGAAGGCTTACCAAGGTTGGTATGTGTTTTATTTTTTCCCCTTGATTGACTTCAACTTCTATTTATTCAATAATTTGATGCATACCAATATGCTTCCTTTGTTCTACTTTACAAATCAATCCAAAGGTTCTGGTAGGCATGGTGGACATACTTAACATTCCAAACACTGTGTTTAGAGACATTTTTTTGGAGGGAAAGAGTTTATCCAAATGAATATTGTATTGTCATAAGTCATTCTCTCTATCTTTAGCCATGCGTGATGTTTTGAGTTATGAACTGTTTGCTCTTTTATTTGTAATGTTGAGCCATGCGTGATGCTTCTATATACAGAGTTTCAAAGGCTATTTTGAGTGACTATTCAAAGAAGATTGAAGCCATTGCTTCCAAATTAGCTGCGCTGCCGATGCGTTCATATGATCTAGTAATTTGCTTTTCGTTGAATTGTCTATTTCATGCTTAACAAAATACTGAAAATTTATCCTTTAGTGCATCGGTACATGTAATTTGTCGTGTCAGTTTATGTCATCATCTTTAATACATGGATAATGTTCTCTTGCTAGATTTCTAACATGTTATATGGCAGATTGTGAATCTCCTATTATCTCAGTCCAGATTAACAGTCTGCCAGTAGAATATTTCCATATGATATATGCATATATTATAAAGCTGTGTTTTCTTTGGCAAACTCCCAGCCTGTATTATAAAGCTGACTGGGTGAATGATGATTTATCATTCTTATTCTTGCTTTTCAGGGAAGTTCAGTTCTTGATAAATGCTTACATTCCCTTCATTCTCCATATTAATTATTGCGTTTGATTAAATAAGTATTTGAAGAGTTTGGCGGCTATACTATTTAAATATATACATTCGAATTTAAAAATTATTACATAATCTTTAAATATATTAAAATATTAAAAGTATAGCCGCGCGGCTATACGCTTAAAAAAATTCGAATTCAAGAGGTATAGCCGTGCGGCTATACGCCTTAATATATATAATATAAAAACGTATAGCCCCGCGGCTATACTCTCTAAGTGTAATAAAATATTAAAAAGTATAGCCGCCGGGCTATACGCTTTGAATATATTCGAATTAAAAAGTATAGCCGCACGGCCATACAGTTTTTTTTCGTACTTTCCTCGATTTCTCCTATTCAACTGGAGTAACTAGATCTAGACTGGATGAAATTGAAAACGGGAGTGCTAGGATGTTGGTCATAATCTAACAAATTGATGTACAATTATATATACATGCTTTCCATATGAAGTTGCTTTTTCCTTATAAACCAAAAAAATAACGTGATTCTTGTACAAATGGAAATGAAAATCAAAAGAATGGAAGAAGTTGAAGAATAAGATGATCAGCTTATAGCAATCAGGCCTAGGAAAAGAAGCATATGCTGCTGAGTATCTTTCATTACATCTCTGAAAAAGTTAGAACACATTACATGTTCTTATATAAGTTGTTGACCAGTGCTATTCATGATGGTAATCAAACAGAAGATATTTTACATGAAACTGCAGCAGCAAAGATTGAATCTACATAAAACATACACCAGGACTCAAATCAACCTAAAACCTTTATCATCAAACGTGTGACAATTAAGGAAAACTGTTCCAAAAAGAAAAGCAACATCTTGGGTTACTTCAAAAACTGATCATTGTTATAAATGCTTACTCTCTGGTGAGTCTTAGATGTAAATTCATAGCTGATGGAATGGAATGACATATCTGTGGATCTCATAACTAGGTTACGGCTTGTGTGCAGATACTCGATTCTACAGAGAAGGCTGTTGAAAGTTGCTTGGCAAGCACCGGTCACGCCACTACACGCGACAGATATATATACTCGAAGACGTCCAAAACTACGTGTTTCACATGGCTTGTAATGTTTGTAAGGACGTGTGTATTCGTCATGGTTGTACTTTTAATTCGGGTTACTTAAGGGTATGTTGAGTTAGGAAATGGGAGATTCTCCTCCCGTAATTGCTATGTATAATTTGCAATGTTGAACAGTGACATAATTTATCATGGATGTGTTCTCAAAAAACAGGTTAAGAAAAACTATCACTTTCCTCATTCCCGTGATGTAGAAGAAAACCTCCGATCCATTTATGAAGGAAGTTGGTGACCCCAAGTACGAAGATCCGCACTCCCAGGGACCCCAAATTTCTTGGAAAGTTGGGGGCGGCGCGCCTCGTCCAATTGCTTCAGATTTTACCAAACAAATTGTCGATCCCCGGAACCAAATTCGGACCATGCATAATACTAGATGAGCATTCTTTCAGTGCAGATTAGCTTTAGAGTAGGATAACAATGCAACGGACAAGGAAAAATGTAGACATTACTTTTTAGAAAATTGTATCCATAAAATTTTCAAGTTCACAGAGCAATGATATATTTCTCCTCAAATTGAAATCATACGGTTGAGAACATCTGATCTATCAAGGAAATCATAAAAGCCTATCCAGAGCCGTAGTTTTTAAAACTCAGAAAACCAAAATTAACTTTGAGAACTTGCATCAACTCATGGAAACAGAAATTAAAATGGCACGTTTCATTCATTGTCAAATTGATTAGGAGTTCATTTGAAAGTGATTTTGGATATGCAATCAATTTTCCATTTAAACACTTGAATTGAAGTGGAAAAGCATATGGAAGTGTTTATCCCACGCTTAAAATCACTTAACTGATTATATTGAGAATGCATGTGGAAAGTACTTCTCCCTATAAGTGATTTTGACCCTCCTCCCATAATCACTTCCAAACATGCCCTATATCAAGCCTCTTGCCTCATTCAATAGAGGCATTACATAACTAGCCATGTAATGAGAGAGATATACACCCGATGATAGTACAGTTTTTCTCCATTTGCAGACAATTGTGATACCATCCATGGTTCAGCAGTATGTTCAAAAAATTACTTATTTTAAAGAGACTAGTAAACTAAATATTTATTGGAATCAACTACTTACTTTGTATATAACTTGCAAGGGGAAAACGAAAAAGATGGACAACAGTCGAGCGAAAAAGAAGAGAAAATTATTGCTGTGAAACTATAACTTTTTTAACTCATATCAAGATTCACCTTTACATGAGATTCTAGAAGTATCAAAATCTAAGAAAATTATAGAGGTATTATCCTTTGTTCGCACTGTTCTAGCCTCACTCAACAAAACATTAGCAGTCTTCTCCGCCAAATTCTCCCCATCCTTCGAGTATCTCTCTCTCGTCTGTACATGTCCAAATTTAAAAAGAGGTAAAAGTTAGATGAATAAAATAGAAGATATTTTTTCTCTTCACAGAAAGTTAAGTCAGAAGAAAAAGAAAATATAATACCTGAAGAACTAGCTGAATGGCCTTCTTCACGCTAATTACGTCCCATAAGCCGTCGCTACAATCACAAAATCCAGGGTTAATTTAAACCGTCCATAATAAGCATTTTATTATTCTCATGCAAGAGACCATTGATAGATTGATACTCTCTTGCTAGACATTCAAGTATTGTTATATTTCCAGACAGTAACATATCATATCGCTAGACTCTGCAATTCTAACGCGATTGCCCCTGCTACTTTAGTCAGATAAATTAGACTTGTATATCTGAAGTTAGACCAATTAATTGGTACAGACAACTGAGACCCCTAAAAACTGGGCGAAAACGGAAATACTGCTGAAAGCAGAGCCATATAGTTCAGAATATAAAACTTTTAATAAAGTCAAAGCAAAGGCACAATACCTGGCCATTAGCGCAAAGGCCCTGCTCGCTTGATCAATTTGTACCACTTGGCTAATATATGGTTCTGAACTGAAGCGCGAATCCTGCTGTTTAAGAAATTTGTCTCCAAGCATCCGAGCAAGGTTCAAACCTGAACAAGTGGAGAAAAGCCTGAGCAATTACCAAGATCTAATCGCGTAATTCACAAACGGCAGCAATTAACCTGGCCATTACCACATAGACGTGTTTCCCCCTCTTTCAATGGCTGTCCTGTTTCCTGGATTCGGAGTCTTTCACCATAACTAGAAATTCTATGGTCCTCCGTCATCTTAATCAGTTTCCCATCAACGCTGCCACAATTAAATCATACACAGTTTAAAACATGCTGTGACTAATTAGCAAATCCTCACCAAATAAAACTTATAATCTAATCACATTAGAAGAATGTTAAATGGAATATCATTGTTCAAGACAGAAAAATTAGATGAAAAACTGTGCAAGATAATGACCAATGTTCACAGAAATGAACCCCTAATCCCGAGCTACCAGCTTGCCCACCAGGGATCCCATCTGAAATTCTAGAAAATAATAAAATGATGCTTTTAACCCAGAGGAAAAAAGAAAACATGAACACATACTTCATAACACAAGCTGAATCCCCAAGGTTTGCACATTGTGCAAAGAAATTGTCTTTACCATCAGTCCAAACCAGAAGCAGAGTAGCAGTACAACCCTGCAAAGGATGATCCGTTATAATATGCAAACCAGACTTAATTACTATTAACAGAAACATCATCCTAAACCGCATCATGTGCTACATCTTTCTAATATATTTATGTATGTAATATATATATATATATATATGCAGCAAGGATCAAGTGGCCTGCTGTAAAACAGTATGCTTAAATTCTCTATCTGATGAGAGGAGGAGCACACGCATTGTAATCCTACAGTAATAACAGATTCTTTATCTATTTTCTTAATGATCAAAGGAAGTTTTGCCACTAATCATCCAAAGATTTGCATCCACATAAAATGAGCACCCTCTATCTTTTCCAGTTGACAACCAAAACATCTTTTTATCTATACATAATAATATGTAAAACATCTAGTGACCGTGATGCCACCATGTTTCCTTAAATTCTTATTTTCCTATATAGTCCCATTCATTAGAAATAATTCTGCCAAGTCCCAACAGCGGTGTAGGTTATTTAGTTCTAAAATTGCACTTCAAACTGGTGGGGTCACTTACAATTTGTTAAAAGAACTCCATACTCTTATGATATTATTTTTATATAAATTTAAAGTTAAAAAAATTATAAAATTAAATTATAAATTATAAATTAAAAAGAAGAAGAAGAAGAAGAAGAAAGGTAGTATCCAGTACATTAGGTATTGAGGAAAGACCCTGGAAACTAAGATTCCAATAAACAAGGTAACACATTAAAGAATCAATATTACTAAATGTTACTAGAGCTAGAGGGGACCATGAGAGAGGAATCAATTTTAGATGCGTGTGCGAGTCAACTGCTACATTTACAAGTTCACAAAAAAAATGAATACTGATGGAACAAGATAAATAGAGTGGAAGGAAAAACCTCATAATGGTGATTCATGCCTGCTTCGGTCTGAAAAAAAGCATCCTTAAGAACATCTGAAGCATCACATAGTGATAAAACCCTCTCCCTTTTTAGTGAATCCGATAAAATGTTAGCAACCATCTCAGGAAGAAGCCTGTAAAATAAAACAATTATACAGTAACTACTAAAGTACCTGGTAGCAACAAAGCACATTATAAAAGAAAGAAATACTAACTTGCTAGCAGATCTGGCAGCCTCTGCTCCACCATGTCCATCACAGATACCAAATAGTCCAAACTGAAAGGGAGGAACTTAGGTGATGTTAGCTCTTTCTGAAACTTGCAAAATTACTTCAATGGAAGAAAAAATAGCTGTGAAACCTGATCAATCCCAGGAAGAGGCCATTGATAGTAGCACACATCTTCCATCGGAAGCTTCTTCCCTCCGCGACGCAGAGCCATGGGATCTGAAGCCACACCAAGCCCAAAGGGGATCTGACTCTCAGTTTCAGATGAAATATGAACCTGCCAAAAAGGATAGGAAACTTTCAAATGTCATGTCACCTCTACATTACCATCAATAAAAGCCAGATATCCACATTATAAAGTCAACATCTAAGCAAATCAGGATAACTACAAGAGTAAGTAAGCAATTCTTTTGATCTACAACCTAGAAAATATCATATCAAGACATTATTATGATGCTTTTCAATAGGACCCTGATAATGCTATATCCAATAAAAAGGTGCTTATAGAGACAAAGTGAGCCACTGCTCGCAAAACTAAAGGTACTTAGTCATAAATACTAATATGATTACCCAAATTATTTTTGAACTGAAATATGTGTTTAATTTTCATCTTTTCTCTATGCTTCATTGACCATGAAACAGGGTACTATATGAATAAAAATTATCAAAGGGGGCATCTAAGCAGCACAGAATATAAGAGAGCAAGGCTATAAACATTCTACACCCATTCTCTCTATCATAACAAGTTATCAAACACTGGTAGGCTCATGTAGGTTATGAACAGGCAGTCTTGCACCTTTTCTGTATGAATCCAAGTATATTAATTAAAACTTAAATTGTCTGATATAAAATTCTTCTCAATTACAGAGAGCAGAAGCCCAAGTAAAAGTATATTAATGTGAAAACTCATGGTCCTCAAGAAGTACCCATATAGCCCAGTCAGGTCAGTTTTTATCAATTTTATGTATGTTCTACAAAATTTAATTAGAATGCAAATTAAGAAAAACTAGTAATGCTACAACTAAATACAGAGGTACTTTTTTTTCTTCACTCAGATATAAAGGCATATTGACTTACAAATACTTTTGAGGTCGTTCCAAGAGTTATTACGTCTCCACTTGCTAGCTCCATTGGCTTACCCCAATGTCTACTTCCAGAATCAGGATTATTGATTGGCTGAGAGTTTAGAAGTGTTCCATTAAGGCTGCCCATGTCTACAAGCTCCCACTTCATTTTCTACAGCCGGTGAACAAGTAAAGCATAATTTTATACCAAAAGCAAACGGATGCAACCCTAATAAAGTCAAAGAAGTAGTCATTAATATGCTTACATTCGAATTCCAGTTTATCAATGCATGCTTTCCTGACACCTCCGAATCCTTCAATAGTAAATCACTTGGAGGAACCCTTCCAAGGGTCAGAGGAAGCCTAGCAGAATTTGTTGACTGTACAGAGCAACGAAGTCCCTGGGAAGGACCAGAAATTACCTCCAGGTTGAGGCAGGTTCCTGCACTTCTAAAGGAGACTATGATCACATGTTTTACACAATCAGCCATGTAAAACCACTAAAAGATGGAACACTTAAAACATGTGAAAGAGATAAGAAACTACTTTGATATAGAATATCATTGGGCACAAACTCTTGAAGTCTATCATGTTCTAAAATCTGTCTATCAAACTTCTGATCTTCTACTAACTGCTGTGTCACCAATGGACGCTTGAGTGTCTGACCAACTAAAATATCTTCCGGAGCATCAGAAATCACATCTAGGATCAAGTCACCTGGGACGAGTGAAGCATAAATGTTTGGTTATGCTAAGGAGTAAATGAGCACTAAAATACAACTGCGATGAGAATTATTTAAAGGTGAAATAACAGGATAGACTTAATTACCTTGAGTCGAATTGGGAGCTGTGGTGGGAAGCCTCGGTTTATAAATAAGTCCTTGTGTTCGGGGTGAGCGAAAATTCCCTTCATTTTGGAAACATGCTCCCTCTAGATCATAACCTCTTCGAAATTCATTACCCTGGTTCCGGACCTGATTCGCATCATCCGAAACAAGGGGTCTCTCAAGCTCACCATCCTAAAAGAGGAATCACAAGGTGCGAACCAGCTTAAAAGTTATAAGGTAAACGAAATGATAAATCATATGCCTAAAGGGAAGCACTTGGTATTCAGGTACTTATTGTATCTGAAATGTAAAAGCCAAATTGCCCAATCTCACTTTATGCAATGTATTGCACTACAGATCAATCATCAATCACTATCTGAGCCATGAAGAGACCAAATCTTTTGTCTTTGGTAATGGGGCTTTTTTTGTAAAATTCCACTACAACAAAGATAAACTAGGTAAAATAAAGACGGAGGCAATCCTTGGATAAAGTTTTTCTTGGCACTCTTTCAATTACTCTTTCAGAAATGTAGGCTTTAGATTCCGTTACTTGCTCGAAGGTATCAAAACAAATGCAGAAAAAAAAAAAACAAGAAGCATATAATGCTAGAAGTTTGAACAATAACACGAGCCCCCTGCTCTCATGTGAACTAACGAACGAAATAGTTCGATAGAGTTGCTTAACATCAAATATTCAATAAGTCAGACAAATAACATCAGAAAATACACAAAACAATTAAGTTCTAACAGAAACCAACAAAAGTTCGAATTCTTGGGTTCAACTTTACCCAGATACGTGATATCAAACACTAACATAGTCGAAGGCACACATGAAAGCACAAATCAAAATCAATTTTACGCATCAAATCCTTGATCACACTCACATCACCACAAATGCTAGTCATACATTCCGAGCTACACTCAGCAAAGTGATACAAAGTTATAACTCTGACACTGCTTAGGCTCTTAGCTAAATACCAATCCGAAACAAACGAAAAATTCGCATTAAAAAGAACAAAACTGAAATCCAGTGATCAAACAAGGTCAACCCCGATGTGCCAAGGAATTCAAATTTTCCTTCCGTTTCTCTACGATTTCTCAGCAACCAAACAGAACATTGCACTAGCGTTACATATATAGACGAAGAGGAAGATCGAAACGGAACCTCTGAGAATTTTGCAATTAAAAAAATAAAAGGAGAGGGATTGGGAAACAGTAATAAAAAAATAAAAATAAAAAGAGGAAGGTACCTTGATAGTGCGAGAACGAGAAGAGAAGAAGAAACGCCATGGTTTACAGGCGACGAAGATGAGGATGAGGATCAGAAGAAGCATAAGGAGAAGAACACCGACAATGCCCTCTAGCATCGTCATCGTCATCGCTCTCTCTCCCCTCCAGGAGATAGAGATTGGCTTTGAGTTTGCGAGAAGGTCGCTTTGAAATGGTCGCACAATTTTTTACTTTTTTTTTTTAACTTTTTTTTTTTCATTATTTACTTGTTCATTATAATTCATTCTCTCTTTTTGTTTATAAATTTATTTCTTTATTATTATATTTTTTTATATTTTATATTTACTATTAATTAATTCTGCCAATGGGATATAGTTTGGTTGTCTTCCTCCTCCGCCCATATATGCAGAGGTTCGAAACTCTCAAACACCCAATGAATATTAGTGTAAAACCTCCTCTCCAATCACTTGTACTAAAAAAAAAATTATTTCATTATTTCTCACCTACTATACTAGTTTTTATATCCAAACATCTAATTTATTTGAACTCAGAACCTACTTCAATTAATAAAGACTAAATTTCACTAAACTAATTGTCTTGTTTAGCACTACAATCCATCATGTAAATACGAAAAAATAATAAATGAAGCAAGATGAATATACACACTTACCCTAATCTCAAAGATAGTTGGTGTTTTCCTAGTACTAAAAGATACATTAAGTTTTAGATTTAATTTTCCCCTTTCTTAATATCGCTTGTATCAAAAATATTAAAACAGTTATAAGTTTTGTAAAAGAATTAGCTTGCTTTTTTTTTTCTTTTTTTTTTTTTGTTGAGAGAGGAATGATGTTCAATTTATAAATTGCTATAATTTTTAAAATATATGAATGCTAGAAAAATAAAAGCTCAAATAAACAAAAACAAATCAAGCAAATATGTAAATAAAAATAAAAAACCGATCCAAACCAAAGGCAAAGATATGTTAAAAATATATAGAATGCATGTTTCCAATATAAAATATTAATTGTCACGCGGAAAGGAATTTGAGTGGCATGTGATGGGCCGGTGGGATATTCTTGACTTGGCGTAAAGCTCCACATCATCACTTTGGGCGGAAGTGGCAGAGGTTGCGTTGGAACATTGAAAAACATAAAAACTGTTTGGTCGGGCACATCGATTTTCCGGGTTGATTTCACTGGGTTTCTTTGGGCCAGTGAATCGGGTTCGTCAACATAAAAAACACACATACACACAAATAAAATATTTTTTTTTTTTTTTTTTTCGAAAATACAAAAGAAGAACATGGTTGATGAGTTTAGCAGTCCAAGGAAGAAAAAATAAAATAAAAAACATTAAGGTAATTAAATAACAACCAAAGTTTGTTAGTTATAATCCAATGTAATCTTTTAATTTTGTTCCATGTATCCCAACAAAAAAACATCTCATTTTCCATCAAATTCGATTCAAATAGAGAATGTCGTGACATAATTAATTATTTATACATTTTATTTTACAACATTCACCAAAATAACCTACGTAAATTATGGTTTGCCCCATACCATATCCACTATAAACTAATATAACAAATAAAAAAGAAAATCATGTATGTGTATAAACTAAAACAGCATTATATATATAGTTGACGAATGTGTGTAATTTGTTATTACCGAATCAAGTGGAGATGAGTGGGAACTTGCATCTTTACTCATTCTTTTGGCTGGGATGTGTATATAGAAAACAGAGAGCTTCTTCCTTTGAGCTTTGATAGCCAAGAGCCAGTATAGATTATTATGATATATGTTGAATTTTGGATGTGACAGAAATGATAGAGCTGGCTTTCAATTTATAAGGAGGAAATACTATATAGATGGAAAATGGGCGTCTCCTTTATATGGAAGAGTATCGCGAGCAATAATTTGCATGGAAAGTTATTCGATATGCTTCTAAATGAATTTGGATGTTTTGCATCCATTAGTATTTGGTAAGCATATTAATTGTATAAAAAATTACAACATTGGTTCATTCTCTTTAGACAAATATCTAATATAATTAGAGTAACCAACTCTAAACTAACTCGCAACGAATGCACAGACACAAAATATTATAAAGTGTTATGTAAGGTTTAGAGTTTTCGATGTGGGATTCTATTTCTATATTCTCAACGATATGCGTGTTAATATGAAGAAGAAGAAGAAAACTTGTGAATGCAAGTTTAGCTGCCCAGACCCACTAAATCACCACCCGTCAGGTCAAACTTGGTCCTTGTTATTGCAGCAAGACCGTCACATAGGAGAGAAACTTTCATGCAACAGGGATAAGACTTTTTGCCATCCCCTGCTAACAACACAATGACATGTATAATTTTTTAACATGTCATTGTGTTATTGATCGAGGGTAACAAAACAATGTCATTCCCGTTACAAGTAAGTTTTTTTGGTCACGGTGGGTACCAAAAATATAAGTGTTTTGTATGCATTGAACAAATACGAGTTGTAGTTGTACCAATAAATACATTTTACTAGACAAATTTGTATGGTAATTTAATGATGAATACTAGTTATAACAGTTAATAACAATAAATAAGTGCATACAAATACAATCATTACAATTATCGGAATCTCTCTCATTTATTCTTAGAGACAAAGTACTTTTATGTTTGTACATTGATTGATCGAGCAACCAACTCAACATGATTAGCCGACATCAACATGACATGGATACATATTATACATTGATAGTCCCTCATAATTTTACCAACGAGAAGCTCGTGTTACCACCAAAGGCAATATCAAAAGTCTCATATCAAAATACAACATAAGAGAAGGATATATCTCACCTATAAAAGAAGATCACCCTTGGAAGAGAGCTCTTTCTCATGGTCATTATGCTTAAACAAACCTCTTAAATTGGGTAAACACTACATTAATATAATGACAATTTTCTCTAACCCTATATATGCATAGCTCATTTGGATGAACCACATATATCTTGTGTGAGTGATCGGCTCTTCTTATCTCCCATCCCCATTTATCCATCTCTCATCTTCCTTGTTGGTCCATTTTAGGACAGCAACAATACTGTTCCACATTAAAATCCATTATCCATACAAATCTTTGTATGCTAATAGTGAAATTGGAAAAGTGATTTCTAATACCTCATTATATTCTAGACTATCATGTTAATAATACTTTTTTACTAAGATGCATATGTTTATTTATATTTGGTTTTGAATGAAATTTTCATTCTCTAAAAAGCAAAAAGTTGTAACACTTACAATTCTCAATATATGGTCATTACCATTTTAACATATGGTGAAAATTATTTAAAAAATGGAAGTTCGAGAAAGGGTGGGGTGGGGTGGCCATTTCTAGTGGTAAGCGTGGTGGTGACACTTAAAGTTGGGCTGGTAATAGCTAAATTGGATCACATTTTGTGGTGAGTGTTAAAAAAGTACGGATTCGTCGTGACCTAAAATATACTTTAGATTTCAACAAAATCCACAGCTTTTTTGTTTCCTTCAAAATCAATGACTTTTCTAATGGTTTATGCTAAAATATGAATATGGTTTGAATACTTTAGGTTAAGTTGTATTCTTCTCTATAAGGAGATATATAGGAGTTTACATGAGTGCTTTACAAGGAAATAGATACAGTAATCAATTAGGATAGTATATCCTAATTATACAATGATTTGTCAACTATATAAAATAAGAAAGTAAATTCCTTAATTAATCAAGGAAATAAATCTCCTTAAATAATTAGGAGACTCACATCAACACTCATTCTCAAGTTGGTGCATATACGTCACCAATGCCCAACTTGGTAAGTGAGTCATAAAATACTATTCCACAAACAGCTTTAGTTAAGACATTTGCCAGTTGATCTTCTGATTTTATGAATGGTAGGCGGATGATCTTATTCTCACTTTTTTCTTTGATGAAATGTCTATCCATCTCAACATGTTTGGTTCGATCATGTTGAACTAGATTATGAGCAATATCGATAGCTGACATGTTGTCACAATGCAACATCATTGGCTTTTCTAGTTTGAAGCCCAAATCTGTTAAAAGTCTTCTGATCCATAATAATTCACAAACTCTTTGAGCCATTCCTCTATACTCTGCTTTTGCATTAGACCGAGAAATTACATTTTGTTTTTTATTTCGCCAAGTGACTAGGTTACCTTTCACGAATGTAAAGTAACTAGAAGTAGAGCGTCTATCTGTAATGGACCTAGCCCAATCAGCATTTATATATCCAATAACTTCAAGATCTCCATTTTTTGAGAACATTAATCCCTTCCCAGGGGCTGACTTTAAGTACCTTAAGATCCGATCAACTGCATTCCTATGAAAAACACTTGGTGAATGCATAAACTGATTAACAGCACTCACAACATATGCAATATTTGGTCTTGTGTGTGGGTTTGTGTTGTAATATATACTTTTCCTTATGAATAAATAAATAAATAAATAACTGGACGTTTGTAGGTTCTTTAGAGTCATGATTGTATACACCCAAATTTTTATGAACTTAAAAAAATCCATTAAGTCACAGATTGAATAAACCCCAAACTATTTATAAAACCTAATTGATTATGTGTGGACCTTTAATCGTTTTTAATGTTTTATTATTATTTTTTATATAAGTGATATTTACGGAATGAGAAGTCGAACCTAAGACTTCAAGTGCATAGGGTAAATGCTCTTACAAGGCCTTACTCGTTTGTAGTGTTTTAGTGTTTTTTTTTTCAAGCAATATTGAGGGAAGGGGGAATCAAACATAGGACCTCTCTACACTAGTGAATTTTTTAAATCACTTTAACTATAAGCCCCTTACGTTTTTAATACATATATATATATATATATATTTTTTTGGGTAAAGAAGAACCTATTAAAGAAATTTGATTTTACATTTTTAGAATCTATTTGTTAAAAAAAGTAATCTAATTTCATTGAATAATTTTTGTAGTCAGTTAAAATTATAAATTTATAATCCCTAAACCCTCCGTTTGAAGAGGAGAAATTCATATTTTCATTGTTAGGCATTTTAAACATGAAATTTATTAAATTATACATGGGGAGATCGTAGAAATTGAGAAGTTTAATTGCAGCCAAAAGAATCGTCATTTCGCAATTTTTATTGAGCATGAATTCATTTTCACTGTTATTTCTGTCATTTGTAAAATTTGATACACATAAATTCAAACACTAAAATTATTAATTAAAAAAAAATCAATAAATATCTAATTGCCGGTATTTAATAATTTTATGTTATAAAATAACCTTGAATATGTACGAATATTGAGCTGCACGTAAAGTAGATGAGACACAGCATTTAACGAGGTTCGGCTATGCCTACGTCCTCGGAGAGCAGCAGCAGTAACTTTTCACTATATAAAATAATATGGCTACAACTTTTAGTGTTTACAATATGTGTACTCACTGAATTTTCTCTCTAGGAGAATTTTTCTCTGCTCTCTTTTTCTTCACTCACTCACCCTCTTTTTCTTCTCTTCTATCTCTATTTTCTTTCTCTGATGGTGGTCTTATTTATAGGCTGAGAAAGGATACCCGTGAGTGTACCCGTGAGTGTGCAGGTGATAAGCTTCCAAAATATTTTGCTTAATTTCTTTGTGGGCCCCATACATGTGGGCTCCACATGTTTATTCTTTACAACACTCCCCCTTGGAGACCACATGTCCCTAGATTGGTTGCCTCATTAAAACCTTGCTTTGGAAAAGAGTACAACGTGCATATGTCCTATGTTAGAGGACTCTTAAATGCTCCCCCTGATTTTGCATGCTCCAACTTGATTGCTTGCAGAGTTGTCGTAATCCGATGCCATGCACTAACTTTTGGAATGTACATTTCGGCAATGATTTAGTGAAGAGATCTGCCAGGTTATCACTTGAGCGGATTTGTCTGACTTTGATTTCTTGACTCTTCTGGAGCTCATGTGTATAGAAAAACTTTGGTGATATGTGTTTGGTCCTGTCACCCTTGATATATCCTCCTGTGATCTGAGCAATACAAGCTGCATTGTCCTCATTCAGAATTGTTGGAGTGTCTGTTGTTGAGGGTAGGGCACATGTGCTTCGGATGTGATGGATTACCGACCTTAACCAAACGCATTCACGACTGGCTTCATGGAGGGCAAGTATTTCTGAGTGATTGGAAGATGTGGCCACTAATGTTTGTTTTGTTGAGCGCCATGAGATCGCAATTCCTCCACATGTAAATACATACCCAGTCTGTGATCGTCCTTGATGTGGATCAGAGAGATATCCTGCATCAGCATAACCAATAATACTCTGGGCGTTGGTCGATTCACTGGAATAGAATAACCCCATGTCTGTTGTCCCACGAAGGTATCGTAGAACATGTTTGATGCCGGTCCAGTGTCTCCTTGTTGGAGCAGAACTGTACCTTGCTAATAGATTTACTGAGAATGATATGTCTGGTCTGGTACATTGTGCTAGGTACAATAAAGCACCTATTGCACTAAGATATGGTACTTCTGGACCAAGGACCATTTCATCATTCCCTTTTGGACGATATGGGTCTTTCTTAGTGTCAAGCGATCGAACGACCATTGGAGTGCTAAGTGGATGGGCTTTATCCATGCCAAACCGTTTCAATACTTTCTCAGTATAAGTTGATTGATGCACCAAAATTCCATTAGCACTGTGCTCAATCTGCAAGCCAAGACAATATTTTGTCTTTCCAAGGTCCTTCATCTCAAACTCACGTTTGAGATAATCAACAGTCTTTTGAAGCTCTTCAGAAGTTCCAATTAGATTCATGTCGTCGACATATACTGCCACTATCGCAAATCCAGACTCTGATTTCTTAATAAACACACATGGGCAAATAGGATCATTTGTGTATCCTTCCTTCAGTAAATACTGACTGAGACGATTGTACCACATTCGTCCAGATTGTTTTAGCCCATATAATGATCTTCTTAATTTAACTGAGAACATGCCCCGTGGTTTGTTTCTGGCTGCTTCAGGCAACCTGAATCCTTCTGGAACTTTCATGTATATATCTGTATCCAATTCTCCATACAAATATGCGGTAATGACATCCATGAGTCTCATTTCAAGTTTTTCTGAAACCGCCAAACTTATTAGGTAACGGAATGTAATTGTGTCCATTACTGGAGAGTACGTTTCCACATAATCAATTCCAGGCCTTTGTGAAAAACCTTGCGCAACGAGTCGCGCTTTATATCTTGAGATCTCATTTTTCTCATTGCGCTTTCTTGTAAATACCCACTTGTAACCTACAGGGTTCACATTGGGTGGAGTTGGACTAATATGTCCAAAAACACTCCTTTTTTCCAAAGAATTTAATTCTGCCTGGATTGCATCTTTCCACTTGGGCCAATCTTGCCTCTGTGTACATTCATTAATAGAGCACGGTTCAATATCATCATCTTTTATGATTTCAGCAGCCACTGAGAATGCAAATATATCATCAATGATCATCTCATTTCTACTCCACAATTCATCAGTGGACGTATAATTTATGGAGATTTCTTGACTTTCAGGTACGGTTGCCACTCCAGGGGCACTTGTCTCACCAATGACGTTTTCCTTGTCAAGAAGTACCTGTCCCTCTTTGGGGGCATTTGAATTATGAATTGTGGGCTCTCTATTTATTTCATTTGGATTCATTTTGTCCATCAACTTCCTCTTTCGAGGAACTGAATCCTTTGAGCCTAGTGGTCTGCCACGTTTTAGGCGTGCAGCAGATGAACCATTTGCTGAGACATTGCTTTGTCCATTATGGACATCAATCCGTGTGGGTGCATTTGCAGCTGGGATATGAGATTTCGTCACCTTGGCTGCATCATTAAATGCATATGGCATCTGATTTGCAATACTTTGGAGGTGAACGATCCTTCTCACTTCGTTTTCGCATTGAGCAGTATGAGGATCGAGATGAGACAATGTGGATATATTCCAGGATAATTCATGTCGTTTTTCAGGAATGAGTTTGCCTTGTTCTTTAGACACAGATTTATCTCCCCCTAATGGTGGGAAGATTGTCTCATCAAAATCACAATCCGCAAAACGTGCGGTAAAAATATCACCCGTCAGGGGTTCCAAGTATCTGATGATAGATGGTGAATCAAAACCAACATAAATTCCCAATCTGCGTTGAGGGCCCATCTTAGTACGTTGCGGTGGTGCAATGTGCACATATACCGCACACCCAAAAATTCTTAAATGTGAAATGTTTGGTTGATTTCCCAGTACGAGTTGTATTGGAGAACATTGATTGTTGGTGACGGGCCTCAATCGCACAAGCGATGCTGCATGTAAAATGGCATATCCCCAAGCAGAAACTGGCAACTTTGTTTTCATTAGCAAAGTGCGTGCTATCAATTGAAGGCGTTTAATTAAAGCTTCTGCCAAGCCATTTTGAGTATGCACATGAGGAACAGGATGTTCAATATCAATGCCTAGTGACATGCAGTAGTCATCAAAAGTCTGAGATGTAAATTCACCAGCATTATCGAGTCTGATTGACTTAATGGGATAATCTGGGAATTGGGCTCGTAATTTAATTATCTGAGCCAAAAGCCTAGCAAATGCCATATTCCGAGTAGATAAAAGACAAACATGTGACCATCGGGTAGATGCGTCCACCAAGACCATAAAGTACCGAAATGGTCCACATGGGGGATGAATGGGTCCACAAATGTCCCCTTGAATTCTCTACAAAAATGATGGATACTCAACATCAACCTTTGGTTGTGATGGTCTGATCACCAACTTCCCTTGTGAACAGGCTTGGCAAAAGATGTCGCTTGATAACATAATGTGTTTAGTTAACAAGGGATGTCCTTTAGAGTTGGTGATGATCCTGCGCATCATGGTGGATCCAGGATGACCCAACCTGTCATGCCAAAGCTTAAAAGCATTTGAGTCAGTGGACTCTTGGTCCATGACACTATGTGCCTCAATTGTCCGTATGGTTGTGTAATACAACCCTGATGAGAGCTCACACAGCTTTTCCAGTATACGCTTTTGAGTATCACTGGAGGTAATACAAAGATATTCCATGTTTTCCTCTTTCTTTGTTTCAACATGGTAGCCATTCAAACGTATATCTTTGAAACTCAACAGATTCCTTCTGGAGTTAGATGAATACAAAGCATCTGGAATGGACAGTATTGTTCCATTCGGTAACATAATTTGGGCTATTCCTGAACCTTCAATCAGATCTGCAGGACCTGATATGGTTGTTACCTTTGCTTTTGTAAGCATTAATTTTGAGAAATACTTCCGATCTTGAAGGATCGTATGAGTAGTTGCGCTGTCTGCGAGACAAATATCTCTGCCATAGCCTTTGTTTTGAGGGCATCCATCCATACCACCAAATAAGTAAAATAAGCTGAATCAATAAAGAAGACAACATTACCACTTTTATTGGATTGAAATTTAAACAACACTTCAGCTAATACAAATAGTACATTAAGGAATTTAATCTAATTCGGACTCATAACCTTCATTCCCTCTTTCAGTAACAAAATCAGAAACGTCTAGATGCGTCTTGTTTAGCTGACGTGATATTTCTGATGAGCCATCTGTGGCTGGCGGAGCATGATCAATGTAATTTATCTCCACTTTCCTGTTCTTAAGTGAAGCTTGATAGAGATCCGCCAAATGCCTGGGCGTACGACATGTGCGCACCCAATGTCCCTTTGCACCACATCTGTGACAAGGGCTTTCAACATTTCTAGGCACATGGCTCATCTGTGCCTTTCCCTTATTACGGGATGCATTTTTGCCATTCGTGGATGGACCGCTCCTTGGACCTAAACCCTCTGAACGAGCACCACGATTTTTTCTACTTCCTTGCCAGTGGCCACGCTTGCCCCCTCGCCCACGTTTGTGGATACTGCCACGAGATGAAGTGGCATTCACTTCCTGAGATGCAGCATTTATTTCAGGAAGTGGTGCTGAGCCCGTTGGGCGAGATTGGTGATTCTTTAATAAGAGCTCATTATTTTGCTCAGCTAACAAGAGGCAAGATACAAGTTCCGAGTACTTCTTGAAACTGCTATGTCTGTATTGCTGTTGAAGGAGGACATTTGAAGCATGAAAAGTGCTCAGAGTTTTTTCGAGCATATCCTCATCAGATAGATTTTCCCCACATAGCCTCATTAATGAGGTAATTCTGTGCATAGCAGAGTTATACTCGGATACTGACTTGAAATCTTGAAATCTCAAGTGGGTCCATTCGTATCTAGCTCTTGGGAGAGTCATCGTCTTCTGGTGATCGTATCTTTCACCTAGAGCTTTCCACAGAACCAACGGTTCATCAACCACCACATATTCGCTCTTCAGCGCTTCATGGATGTGGCAGCGAAGAAAGATCATGGCCTTCGCATTCTCTTCAGGCGAAGCATCATTCTCATCTACAAGTGTTTGTCCGAGGCCATTGGCTCGTAGATGAATTTTGGCATCCAGGACCAATAATAAATAGTTGTCCCCGGAAAGGTCCAAGGCAGCAAACTCTAGTTTTGCCAAATTTGCCATCCAAAACTTTAGGCTCGAGATCTGGAATATTAAGCCATTTATTAATAGGAATTTCAGGTCCTCATTATTCAGGTATATTAATTGATGATAAAAATAAAGTGTTATGAATTTGCTGGTATGGACGATAAACCCGCCCCATACCTTAAATGTGCGGTAAAGTAAATGTGCTTATATGGGCACTAATTCTGCTCCATACATTTAAATAAAAGTAAAGGCGTGGACGATAAACCCGCACCACCCTTTAAATAAATATTGCCGTATGGGTAATAAACCTACACCATACCATAAATAAAATTAAATGTGCGGTAAAATAAATTCATAAATTAAATTGCTTGCTGTATGGATGTTAATCCCACACCATACCTTAAATGTGCGGTAAAGTAAATGTGCTTGTATGGGCACTAATTCTGCTCCATACATTTAAATAAAAGTAAAGGCGTGGACGATAAACCCGCACCACCCTTTAAATAAATATTGCCGTATGGGTAATAAACCTACACCATACCATAAATAAAATTAAATGTGCGGTAAAGTAAATTCATAAATTAAATTGCTTGCTGTATGGATGTTAATCTCACACCATACCTTAAAATAACAGGACGGATTAAACAATATAGAAATTACAAATTACGCCACAAAGAAGTAAATTAAACAAGCATGGATTAAACAACATAGAAATTGTGAGAACACTAAAAAGAAAGTTTGCATGTCGTTGTAGTAGTAAAGTGAGAGTAGACATATGACAGAGAGGAGACAGAGAAATAACCACATAGTGTTGAGTTGAAAAATTTCAGAAATAAAAGGAGAGACTTTCGTGCTGATAACGGGTTATAAAATAACCTTGAATATGTACGAATATTGAGCTGCACGTAAAGTAGATGAGACACAGCATTTAACGAGGTTCGGCTATGCCTACGTCCTCGGAGAGCAGCAGCAGTAACTTTTCACTATATAAAATAATATGGCTACAACTTTTAGTGTTTACAATATGTGTGCTCACTGAATTTTCTCTCTAGGAGAATTTTTCTCTGCTCTCTTTCTCTTCACTCACTCACCATCTTTTTCTTCTCTTCTATCTCTATTTTCTTTCTCTGATGGTGGTCTTATTTATAGGCTGAGAAAGGATACCCGTGAGTGTACCCGTGAGTGTGCAGGTGATAAGCTTCCAAAATATTTTGCTTAATTTCTTTGTGGGCTCCATACATGTGGGCTCCACATGTTTATTCTTTACAACATTTTATGCAATTTTTAATTCTTTTCTTCGCTATTTTGTTTTTTTTTCCTTTTAAACTGAAAGCCCTAAACTCTCAAAAACCCTTGTAAAAACCCTTTGGTTAAGGCGCGGTAAGGACCAAACGACTAGAAACAGAAATGGGCAAGAAGAAGAAAAGAGCCGAATCAGAAGCCGAAGCAGAGCAAGAGAACAAAGTCGACACTGTTAATGGCGATTCTCATAAGAAAGACAAGAAGAAGAAGCACAACGTCGACAAAGCCGCGCTGATACCTACTGTGAGCGTAGCCGTCCCCGGCTCCATCATCCACAACGCTCAATCCCTCGAACTCGCCACCAGAGTATTTTCTCTCTCCGTTTTCTCACCATCCAAACAGATAATTGCTTTATGTTTCTCATTTCACTTCCTCTTCAGTTTTCTAATTATGATTTTTTGTTTATTA
This sequence comes from Prunus persica, assembly GCF_000346465.2. NCBI lineage: Eukaryota > Viridiplantae > Streptophyta > Magnoliopsida > Rosales > Rosaceae > Prunus > Prunus persica. The sequence goes on from NC_034009.1 coordinate 12,187,049, forward strand.
AAAAAAATCTCAGTTGGCTGGTCAGATTGCTCGTGCCATGACGATTTTCCGAATCGACGAGGTTTCTAAATTTACTCTTTCTTCTTCAGCATTAGTGGATTTGTTATATCAATTGATGTTTAAAGTACGCAAATTTGATTGATATGTAGTTGATTATTCTGTAAACAGGTGGTGATATTTGACAACAAGAGTGAGTCTGGTTCACCACCAGAAGCTAATTCGGATGAGGATGAAAGTGGTGCTGCTTTTCTTGTACGAATCTTGAGGTACCTTGAGACACCTCAATATTTGAGAAAAGCTCTGTTTCCAAAACATAACAGCTTAAGATTTGTGGTGAGGTTCCCCAATTGTTCATTTATGCTATGCAGTAAGCACATTGGTAATTGATTATCAAGTTTATTACATCTTGGCTTAAATTTCTTTTCAGGGTATGTTGCCTCCACTTGATGCTCCGCACCATCTTCGCAAACATGAATGGGGTCCGTTTCGGGAAGGTAAAGTGTAATGGATGGAATTTAAGACTTGTTCTGCTATTGGAAATACTGTGCCTACTGGAATACAAAAATTGTCTGACTATACTTGCTTATACTCAAGTCAAGATGAGCATGTTCAAGACATTGAACAAGAACCAAAATGAGAAATGAGATGGTTCAGTTCAGACTTCCCATTGTAAATGAATTTCATCATTTAGTTTAGTTTCTTTGTTTTCTGTTTCGACCTATGGCCTTATTTTGCGGGAGCTTGCGGTAAATTTATAGGTGTCACACTAAAAGAAAGATCTCCTAACCCTGCGGGAACACTAGTTGATGTGGGTTTGAGTAAGGTATTCTCTCATATTCTAGGTTTACCGTTACAAGAGTTATTGTTTGATAGTTTCTTCTTTGCCTTTTCCTCCCGCCTTAGCCAGTAATTGATTTAGTGATGAAAATGCAGAATGTCATCGTTGATCAAGTACTTGAACCTGGGACGAGAGTTACTGTGGCTATGGGAGCCAACCGGAATTTGGATGCTGGTAATGATTTTTCCTGAATTCATTTGTGGCCTTTCCTGATTCCTTTCTTTATCATTAATGGAGGTTTCTGCTTTTATTTTTATTTTTTATACTATGAATCCAAATGGGTAAAGGCTTTTTTTCTATTGCATTCATCTAGATATATCACGCCAGGTTGTTTCATCTTCCAAGCCTAGGGAAGAAGCAGGAACGTATTGGGGGTACAAAGTGCGCTATGCTTCCAATATTACTTCAGTAAGGAATGAATGCCCATACAAGGTATTCCTGCGTTCACTCTATGACCTCTCTCTCAGAGCCCTTCTTGCCCTTACCAATTCATGGATTTTTGGTTAACCATTCAGATAGGGCCTTTCTTCATCAATTTCTTTTATTCAATCACAGGGTGGCTATGATCACTCAATTGGTACCTCCGAGCATGGTCAGATTATTAATTCCTCTGATCTCACTATACCTACCTTCAGGTACTCTTCTCTAAACGCGCTAACCATAGATAAGATTGTTTTTCTAGATGTTGTGAGTATTGCTTTCTTTGGGTAGCTGGTCCTTAGCCACTTAAGGCAATTGTTGTGCTCTGTATCTTGTAATTGGATACATGCCTACTGTGTTGCGTATTCATCAACTAGATGGCTTAGTTACTGGTCAGGCTCTTGATGTACCTGGGATGGAATTTCAGCCTCCTTCAATCTGTTAACCTCTGTGCAGTGACAAATTCTTTTTGCGGAATATGTAGAAAATTGGTGCGATCTGACAGTCAAAATCCATTTAAAATGACTCAGGCCAATTGAACCATCTATATTTTGAGAACTTATGAACTATGCACCCTGCCTCCTTTAAATTATTTGCTATGTGAGGAATAGTAGGTGAGTGCTATGCAGGCACATATCATTAAGCATAACATCGATACCAACCCACCCACCTCTTCTTCCTTCCATTACTTTTCTACAGGTACTTGAATTGTTCCTCAATAATTGTGGTTTCTTTAGTTTAATTGTTAAGTAGTCGTCCTGGCGTCCTTCTCAGAGATTTGGGCTGAAGGAAACCATTTCATCTCTATTACAATATTCTATGTCAAAAATTGTGTTAAGCAGAAACTGAAAAGGGTAAATAAGAGAATTACTGTAAAGTATTTTTCCTGTTGAATGTTTTGATTTGTATGCTGATTGAATTCAGTTGTGTTTAAAGGATTATGGACCTATATTTTGAATTTTTTGCCAGTGAATTTGTAGCAATATATCAGATTTCCTCTTTTAAGTTTCTAGATATTTTACATCTTTTTACTATTACTACTTTCAACTGTATTAAGAATTTTTTGGGCATTTGTTGGCCATGAAGCCAATGTGAAACTATATACATCGAAATGCTGTACTCATTACGCCGCTGATATTTTTTAATTGACTGAATGAATGATTTGGCAGGCATCTATTGATTGCTTTTGGTGGACTTGCTGGGTTGGAAGAGAGCATTGAAGAAGATAATAACTTAAAGGTAAGGTTCCTATGGCTTTGGTTTGATACTTTGAATTGCTAATGGCTGTGGTGTAGCCTGGTGTAAGTAGCTAGAAAATAATAACAGGCCATATAGTTCTGCAGGAAATTTTTTTCAACTTTGAATTGTGAATGGCTGGGTTGGAGTCTGGTGCTACCAGCTAAAACCTTCATCAAGCCCTTGTTTTGTCTTTAGTTTTTCCCTTCTTCCTTCCATTTTCCTCGTTACAAACTTCATTGAAATTCTTACAACTTTCCTTTTTCTTTTGTTGACATTTAATTAGTTCTTGATTTTGCTTGGGATGTAATTTGAGTCAATTTACTTTAATTTCTTGATGGGGTTTATGATGGTGATGATAGGAAGAGAGAAGAGGATGAGAGTGAGGAGGAATATAGGAAAGTCTTCAGATTCGAAAGGGCAATTGTGGAAGAAACTTTTAAAAGCCATGCTTATTTGTATTATTAATTTGAATTTTTAGTATAAAATGTCTTAAAGTAGCTATAAGGTGTAAAAACAAACAGCTCCATATGTCTGGATAACTCAAAAATGTGTTGGGTTTAAACTTATTTACCCAAAAAAAATCCCCTTATTGGACTTCTGAACATCTTTATGATCTTGGAAACACGTTTGCTTGATGAGGCACAACTTCTAGTAGTTTGTTTGACTGAAAGTAAGGATAGAGAAAGGAAATGGTACTGAATAGTGTTTTTATTGCTTCTTTTTTAAGGCAAAAAATGTGCGAGAGGTATTTGATTTGTATTTGAACACATGTCCACATCAGGGGAGTCGAACAATTCGAACAGAGGTATTTTTAGTATCTCTTTGCTTTTCTATTCATGGATGAGAATTTCGTATTGAAACTTGTGTTATTATGGCTTAATTTGCATCTTCATGAACAGGAAGCCATTTTCATTTCACTTCAGTATTTCCAAGAACCAATCAACAGAGCATTGCTGAGAGTTTAGCATTAGAGCTTACTATTTGCAGGACATTGAGAATTTCCACAATTGGGGTCAAGATAGGGAATCTGATTCTTGATTTGGCTGCTAACATTTTGAAAGACAGGATTAGTTACTTAGCGGCAGATAGAGTATCCTCTTCTTTTTCGCGTATTTAATTTTTTTCCCAACTAGTTCGCAAGCTCAACTTTAAGCTGCTTGTTTCAGTGTACAATAGTCTAGTCTGAGCTGCAATGTTGGGAATGACTTTACAATCCCTTTCTTTTTGGAAGGAAAATATGTTCAAATTGATGTTGTAATCCATGTCAATATTGCAGAGCATAGGTGGTGAGCTTCTGAGCAAGGTCTTATATTGTTTTCTTGTTGTAAACGTGTAAAATACACAATTATTTTCAGAGTTGAAATTATGGAATTATTGTCTTAAAATTTGTTCAACACTTCATTCATGAACCTAGTGTGAAAAAGAACATAGAACTTTCAGGCAATTATAGAAAAGTTTGTTATAAAATCAATTATTCATTATGCTGTTCTAGTGTGCGCGCGTCCGTTACTCAAAGAAAATAATTTGTTTATGTATATTTTTTAGTGGTTTTGGTTACCATAACGAGTGTATAAACTGAAAAGAAAATGCTCAACTAGTAGGTTTTTCAGGTCATTATATTCATGCCACGTTAGCTTTTATAAGACTTGATTAAGCGACGATCTAAATTCTTTAGAATTTCAAATAAAAAGGCCAATTTTGATCCTTATAATTTACCACTTTTACCATTAAGGTCCTTTTAGTTCCAATTTGATCAATTTTGTCATTGTAATTTGAATTCCTGATCAAATTTATCACTGTAATTTGAATTCTAAGCAATTCAAGGACAATCTCTCAATTCTTGTCAAATTATTCTAATATAGAGGGGCACTTCGGTCCAATCTTATGACCCCTCCCCATCCACTTGACAACCATCCTTCCTCCACAACCTAAACCATAAACACTTTTAACTTAACCCACGTCAAGAAAAACGAAGATGAACAGAAACTGGGCGCCAGACCCACTTGATGCACTCCCCGAATGATCAATAAGTGTTCTTCATCGAGCCGAGAAATCTACCCCGATCCAAAAAAGGGAGGGAAAACGAATCCTC